>NC_060213.1:97920113-98227954 GCF_021130785.1 Homalodisca vitripennis | reverse complement strand
TACTGAAAAAGTTGATTTACGAAGTTATCCCTCTTCCTCCGATGAATTACTTTTTATGTGACAAGTCAATTATGTTACCTGAAAATAAACTAAATGGCAATATTACAATGTATAAATGTGACTATAATTATTCTACCACTATATTGTCATTCAATAACTAATAGTACATATTCAATAATTCTTGAATTTCTTTAGGGAAGCTTGTTATATTATTTTTACTACGGGAGTTATATGTATTTTTGAAGCTTTGACTACTATTACTAGAATATAATTGAGTAACATTCCACTAGCAAGTGTTTTTTCACATTTAAGTATTTCAATAAGCAATACATTTATATACATAAAACACATATTTTTTAAGGATTAATTAAAACGGAACAGAAGCAACCAATTACAACCTGTGCCATCTGGACAACTGATGAGCGCTTAAATCTTGTTGGCGGATTTCCCAGACGAAACGAGAATCCGACAATGATACCAATCTGGTTGAAAATTTAGAAACAGATTTCTAAACTTTAATGAAGTTGTGGGGGTTTTTGAAGTTTCTCGATGCATCTTTACAAGCCTTACGATTTGCTTTTCAGTACACAGTATAATAAATGTTTCTTTGGGTTGTATTACAGATTTTAAAAACATCTTCAAATATTCTTGTGTACTCTAAAATGCACTCAGATGTATTATTATTGTTTAATGGCTACGACCAAACAAGGGTCACGGACATTAATGGGGCTAATGGAATGGGTGACGAGGGAGTCTCGGACTGCGGGTGGGTACATAACGTGTTGGGCTGTTATCAAGAACAATACTGACAAAGGAACACGTGCTATTTTCACACGTGGTAGAAATTAAACAGAGTTTATAACTAAGGGACAACAAATCTTAATGGCTTTTTATACAATTTAAATTTTAAACGCGCAATTTGGAAAACACGAATAAATAATTGGGGGGGGGGGGGGGTGGGGGGGGGGGGGGGTGGGGGGGGGGGGGGGTGGGGGGGGGGGGGGGTGGGGGGGGGGGGGGGTGGGGGGGGGGGGGGGTGGGACAATTGGTTTGGTTAATACAACGTTGAAATTAATTAATAAATGAAGCTTTTTAAAATGTGTATGAAGTATTTTACAATTCATTGTCTATAGTGATAAAACAAGACAGATTTTACATACAGTGAGACAGACAGTATAGAGGACAGACAGACATTAACAAAAAAATAGAATTAGGAGCCATCCACTCGACAAGACCCAGTGCTTATTTGATTGTACCAGATAAATGAAACATGTTTTTATATCTTTTTTTATGAGTTTCCAAATAAATAATATACAAAATAAGCTAATAAAATGGTAATAGGCACAAAATTTAAAATATAGTAACAAAATTTAGATTTGAATATTATTATTTGATTCTCTACATAAATCCTTATAAATTAAGTGTAATGTAATAGTTGCAGCCAATAACAGCATTTGTTTAAGTACTGTTGTAAATACCATATTGACCAATATGTACATTACCGCTAGGAGGATTCACCTCTGGCTGTTTCGTACCTCATATCTGAATCCGTACTAGCCCTGAAAAACCGATATTTCATTTAAAATCTGGGCAACCATAAATCGATGTCCAGGAGCGACAAACTACTGGCCGCAAATATCGAGATTCTGTTGCGCAAGAGTAATTCGATAGGTCTAGTCTACTGCGGGAGATGATTGCTGAAGATGGTGGTTTCCAAAACAGTAAAAGGTTCTTGCTATACTAGACATAAGGGCGTGCCACCCCCTGCTTGCCTTTTACTGGAGAAGCTGGTCCAAAACTGAGTTCACCTTCTTCCGAGTGGACATGACTTGAGATTAGTGCCCTAAATTTTCATCATGGATCTCAACAGGAGGCGACTCCTATCCTCAACCTTACTGATCCAGAATACACTGTCACTCCGGAAGTAGGTCCTTTTAACGACTTGCAATTTCAAAGCTTTCACACTATAGTCTAACATTATTATGACATAAGTTTTAAAGATAACTGGAGGGTTCAACATTTTCTGATTATTAATATACTTCTTTTCTATGAGAAAATGATAATAACGAGAGAATAGACAAGACGTTAAAAGTGGATTTTTCTAAAATACATCATGTAATAAACGTATAACATAGTTTATTCTGAAGGAAAATAAAGATACTTCAGCAAAATAATGTAAATTTCGACTAATTTTTCCTCGTTTATTTGTAACTAGGACACATTTAGGGTAAAAATATTTAAATTTCGTTGTGGACCAACAATATCTCCTTTAACGATTTGGTACTAAATACGACACCACAAAATATATGAAATAATAAACAGCTAATCCGGACATATATATGTACAATGTACAATTAGTATCTTGATTTAAAACAAGGGAACATAGTATTTAAATACATAAGCGATCTAAATTACTAGAACTGACGAGTTTAACAAACAATTACGAACTAATTTATGAGAACACAATATGTCTAAGCTGATATCAAATAGGCTGGAAATTAGAATGTATACACGAAATGGCATGGAAAATAAGAGAGCGTATTTTACGATAGCAAATATAATCAACAATAATATTTTACCACAAGGACAAAAAATTAACGAAAACGTTTAAATAAACGTGGTGAGTTACAATAAATGTATAATTATAAAATACTCAATTTTTAGTTAATGTAAATTATGAGTTTTATTAGAAACGTGGTTGAGATATATCTTGTTTAAAGTTTATGTATAATACTGTACAGGGTTGTAAGATTAGTTATGAACACGTTTTTTATTACACAAACGTGTTTTGCTCTCAGATAAGTAATGTTTTTATAGACCACACGCACTCACAATGACATAGGAATATGTTCATTCTCAAAAATTTGTCAAAGGTAGCTGTTAGTACTGGTGTACTCTATGGACACAGTGACTGGCAATACTTTGTAAATTGGTCAAATACCATGGGAAAGTAGGTGGGGAAAATAGGACAATGAATTTTGTGTTGTCTATTTTACCTTAAATATTTATATATTTCAGCAATATGCTTGCAAATGACGTGGTAAATGTTTTTGAGGACGAAGTCAACAAACGAGGGTAGTTTGTGTTGGGTAAATAATGGTAAGATTTTTTTATTTTGTAAATTGAAAATTGTATTATGCTACCACACGATTGTAATACTTCTTAGTACTTAATAATTCAAATTGATAATTTTAATTTTGCCTCAGAAAAACAATAACTTATACTGGTGAATGTGGAATGGAAACCTAAATAAAAAAGTTTAATGTTAGAATAAAACGGTAAGAATTGGGATGGTCATAGTTGAAAATTGTGGTACTAGAAAAATATCCATGAATGTACAGTACAAAAAATTGATACATGTACGATAGATAAAACCATGTAACGTGTAGTATATAAAATATAATTATTATAAAACATTACAAATCAATATGAAACCACACAATCGTCTATGTTACGTGTGCTGAACCCTTAAATGTACATGTGTGGTTTGCGGTTTTGTGGAGCATCACACGTTCCGCTAGCCACAGAGGGCAATTTAGTAAGTGTTACTTTTAACTACCCATCCTAGGCTTGCCTAAACAATTTTATTATAATAACAGCTAATTCGCTAATTATTACAAAATGTTTTATTTTTTAACTGTGCCCAACGTATTATTACCAACTTACAGTACTACATTTCGCTTATCGCATTTAGACGTAAAAAGTAAAAGAAAAAATACATAACATAATCATATACATAAAATTTGAATTTTATAACATGTAAAATGGATCTGAACAGTTTTTTGGGTTAAATAACTACTAAAATATGTAAGTGCATTCCCATGAAATTATCCTCTACCATAAGAACTGTTAACTGCCCTAATAACATAAATGTCTTCAATTAATTAATAATAATTTTCCTGAAAAGAATAGATTCTGAAAGTCTACATCACAAACAATTACGTGATTTTACGAGTTTTTAGAAGCTGGACTTTTTTAAAAAATTCAACTGTCACTGCTTTGGTTTAGGTGAATTGCATTTAGTTAGCAGTTTTACAATAGAATATCCCAACCTAAAAGGTGATTATTGAATATAAATGAATTGTTTTTACGAGGATAAACCGACCAATCCCTAATTTCATGATCATTTAAAGTTACCTCCAACCCCAAATCATGGTTCTAGCACAAATAATGGACAATTCACACTTAAATTCTGGTCTCTATCCGTGTTTAATAAGTAAATGATACATCTCAGACCTCAATCAAGTTTCTTTCAACCCTAGATTTTACAGAGAATGAATGTTTTTTTAGGGATGGGCAATGTCCTAAAATGGCAATTATTTAAGAAAGTTTTGTATACTGCTTATAAAGCATCCCAAAGCTTGCTTCTGATAAAATACTTCGAATATTGCATTTCAAACCTGTAGTTATTTTAAATATTATATTTAGTTCTAAATTTACTTCAAAAATGGTACATGAGATATAGCGAAAGAATATTTACTGTTCTTTAAGTGAAGCACAATATTATCGGAAAAAACTTTGGTGTCTGCCTTATTAAAAACAATAAATATAAAGCATATTATGTTCCAAAATTAGCTTTAGACCCTTCATTAATTTATTTTATATGAAAAAACCACAGACGGTACAAAAACATATCTCTTTATAAGAAATTTAACCGAGTGACACAAGACCAAAGATAATAAGGAACTGTTAAGAAAAAATATATATTTGTTCAAGGAACACAGGTGGAACATTTTCAGATAAACGAAATTACCTTTTACGAAGAGGAATTTGTCAGTTACCTTGATTTTTAAGAAAAAACAACTTCTTACATTATGAGTTTTTATTCCAGTGCTATCATTACAATATTTTAATTGGTAGAGCTCTAGGAAAGCCTATCACCCACAAGGCTTAATAAATTTCATTTTTGTTCTGCCCTGGCGGTCAGCACGATATCAGGAAGACGATGTGGTCTCTAGACTTTATCTTGTGGGCGAGACTTCATTTCTATATGAATAGAAATACAGTACGATAAAAGCGCATTGGTTAAGCGTTTTTTTAAATGTTGGTTAAGGATAACCATGATAGTTTATGAGAAAACATGTGAAATTAAATAAATTCTTCAGCAAAAAACAGTACAATTCTTAAGATATTTTCGGAATTTTGAAATAATAACATACATGGTATACCTATCTAAATACATACAATACCATTCTATGGGGACTTGTTGTGTAGACTTTTATAATTGAAAATCTTTCGTATTTGAAAAACAAACTTAATGAATAAATATGTGAATGTATCATGTTGCAGAATATGTAGTTAAAGTTTTCATAAGTAGAAATTAAATTTTCCATGAATCTTCTTTTATACTTACATGAGTTTTATGATGTGTAATTTTGTGTCAGCTTTTTTATAATTGCCTGTATGAGAAGGACATTTCGAAAATTAGGTGAGCTATAGATTATGAATTTTTTCGTCCACCTTACCTGAAATCCGATATGATATCTGGTGTGACGTAGCCTACCTTCTTATATCAATTAATGTTGCAAAATAAAATTTAGGTTTTACGATAACCAAAATATATGTAGTTTTTTATTTAAAATTTGTTATTGGCGAATATACATGTAGGTATTATGTATTTGGAAATTTCGGTTTGACAAAAATATGATTAACTTTACAACAAATAAAGTGAAAATTGAAAATTATCTATAATAATAAGGTAAAATAACTTGGACTATTTGGCATTTAGGGCAGTCTTTTTCTTAAGCGTGTGTTTTTTTAAACAGTGAGCATGAGTGGTATATTTATATGTTATTCAGAACTTATTCATGTCACAGGGATTTGGTTGTTTATTTTAACCTACATGGTAGTTAATTTATTTATTCACCCTGAAGAAAGAAGATACGAATTTACATCTCAAAATATAGTATTACTGATTCAATGTATTACTTGCAATGACAAATGTCAATGACAAATCTTTCATCAGTGAAACGTTTAATATTATCATGAAACAGGTAAACATTTACTAGCTAAAACTACCTAAGCCGCACACTCCACACAAGGAGGTCCAAGAACGCACTTTTTTATACATAGAGGAATAACATTGATTTAGTTATCTCTTGCCTATGTTATACAATTAAAGGTGTAAAAGACTGTTTTCCTCCCTTTTTTGACCATTATATACTTTTGACTCCCATTTACTTGGTATCCATCGCAGGACTTAAATGTCTCATATAATTCCATTACATTATGAATTTATATTTGACCTTATGGTATTTTTTATGTGGTTAATTGTGACCTTTTGGTCTTGGAAAGAATGAATTGTATAATGGTGTGTTCTCTGCATGGCTTGCTTGTTAATGGTTTAATCCATCGTGGTAAACAAATAGTTTCATGATCCAAAGGGAATTTATTTTTAATAACGTAGATGAAACAATCCAGGGTTTTTAACTAATTTGTAATTATAGCAGTGTTAAAAATTAGATTTGAACCGTCTCTTAAGTAGCATACCGTTCTGTCTGCAGGTACTCCAAGAACTTACATATTTCTTTGCTAAAGAGGGACAATTAAAATATGACAAATTGAAGATAAAAAAAATATTTTTATGTTTAAGTATAGTTTTGCCTGGCACTCCATTGTTCTTGTCTAGATAAACCTAACAATAATTAAGTCATGACTTACACGTTAATGTTTACCATAAACAAACTTTAAAAAGTGTATGGAAAAACTTAAACTCAATATTTTCAGTTGTTTTTAGAGTTTTAAGGGCTATAATGAATAAAAATTAGTCAGACGTACAAATTTTTACCATTTAAATATTATTAGGTTATAATATTGAGTCCTAATATTGGGTAAATACTGCATAAATTTCAGTTACAGTAATACGTATAGTTTTATAATAGAATTAAAACTTGTCTAACTGTCTTTAAATAAGTTTTATTGTCGTTTTATGTTATGAAGTCATCGAATAAAACATTAATACGTATGTGATTACCATATTGAAAACTGTTAAATGTGCTTTTTTCCGAGGTATGAGTAACATGTACAAGTACAAAAAATTTTCGGATATTTGTCATAATTTTAACCATCTTAAAAAAAACACCAAATTATGTTGGATTAATTCTATTATTTTCAATAGTTGTCAAGACAGCCTCATGGAAAGAGATTCCATTCAATTATTCAAATTCAAAATATATATAATTAGGGATCTTTAAAATGCGATTTTTCCAGTTTCGCCAATAAGGCGAATGCATTACAAATGAGAGTCATTATGTAAAATTTAGGTTGGTAAGTGGTAAGCTTAAAAATAAAAATCCAAATAATGGAATAGAATCCATATACTTCTAATCAATTTGGGAGTTTCCAACTAGTTGCCCATAGCAAGGGAGCGAGCCAAGCGGATATCTGCGGCTCTACGCCCATTATATCAATCTCGCACTGACTGGACACACATCACGCAATCTGGCCATATTGTTCATTTTACATCCCCATATTGGAATTACTGAATCGTATTATTGAATGGGCGCAACACGGAATCGATACTGATTACAATAATAATTCTTTAATTTAATTCAATCTCTTAGTTTGTTTAAATGATTTGCGTTTAAAAATGTCCAACACTTCACTGAATATATTCAATTTAACATTGCAACTTATATACATTTAACGTAATAACATTGAAAGATGAACCATAACACTGCTAACAAAGATTTTACGGTTGCCTTATCATGTCTGATTCGATATTTGTGCTATAGTTGCTACTGAGGAGCGTGGATAATCAATAAATCATATTAGAATTTTGACTCATTGCTTGTATGCATAATATATGATGTAACTAAGTGAATAATACGTATATGACACTTATAATGCAATATTATTATTTTATATAACTCAGTTATGTAAGGTTCTGCAGAAGTGCTATTTACAAAAGTGTTGTGCATCAGGTTGAAACAGATAGTACGTTAAACGATTAATTCTGTAATAAAAACACAAAAAAAATCCTCCCTAAGAACGAAACTATCCATTGAAGCACGCGTTTTTATATTACTAATACGTAGTAAACTATTTAATTAACAATAATTCAAAAAAACGGGTACTGTAAAGTATTTGTTTTAATATTCTCCTAGATATGAAAAAATTACTAAAACTAAAATATAATACATATTTTTAAAGCAAACTATAGAAGAAATTGGAGAGGTGATTGTGACAATAAAAGCAACATATCGGAATGGCTTATTTTACTAAGGTAAAAGCTAGGGCTAAGAAGAAACCATATATAATACTAAATTAAAGTTGGGGTACAACAGTTTCAATGTGACTGCCACACTGCCTCCAACCAACGCCGAGTTGGTGGTCTGCTTGCAAGTTCAGGATGCTTAAGCGGTCACCCATTCAAGCAAGCAGCCAAGCACATCGTTTTGACTTAACTACAACCAACCGTACCCACTAGTCTACGTCATTGACAATCATGAATATTTATTGTATAAATGAAAAGAATAATTTCTAGAACTAACGTATGTTTGATTTTTCATATTTTAAACTAAACTAAATCTACCAAGAAATATATGTTTATCACCTAAATTGAAGCCCAAAGCCATAAAGATAGGCTATGTAAAATATAGGTTATGTTTGTTATCAGCATTTTAACTCCCAAGTAAATAATACAAAGCTTAAATGAAAAATGCCTTGAATTAATTTTAACACTGATAATCTTGAAGCATAACTACTTGTTCGTGTATTCTTATCTG
Organism: Homalodisca vitripennis; assembly: GCF_021130785.1. Classification (NCBI taxonomy): domain Eukaryota; kingdom Metazoa; phylum Arthropoda; class Insecta; order Hemiptera; family Cicadellidae; genus Homalodisca; species Homalodisca vitripennis. The sequence goes on along the minus strand of NC_060213.1, from coordinate 98,219,228 downwards.
CCTCAATAACCAATCAATATTCTTCCTCTTCCCTAAATAATATGTACATATTTTGTCCGTTATATGATAGTAAATATTAAGTATAAATTTTTTATATGCTATTAATTAACAATATTTTATGTTTTATGATGTCAAAAACACAAACTATCTGCGAATAAATATCTACAAAATATGTTTTAATATCATTAATAAGTTTCAATTTAAAGTTTTATTTTAAAACTACCAATGTCCCGCATGGTTTGCGTATGGTTGCGCATGACGTAGAGTGAAAGTGAGCAATTAATTACGACTGTAAATCAGCTGTGAGTGCGACCAGCTCTGAGTGCAGTGGTCACATATAACTGACAATGGCAATGATTTACTTAAAATATACTGTAAAAAGCAATTAGTCATCCTGCATCCGAAATTTTTTTATTGTTGTTAGCATGCATTGTATAAAACCCTGAAAAATTTGAATTGAACAGTAATATATAAAGGGCCTAATTATGATCTGTATGGTTCGTTCAAACTACTCAGGATAATTAAGTATCAAGGCATTTTGAAAGTAAGAGTCCTAATATAACTATGGTGTGTACAATTTACTTTAACATGTCTATAGAAATATCATGTTGATGGATTAAACAGGAACTAACCTTATGTGTGGCTCAGCCTATGCGAAATGTGGGGAACAGAAATGATTAATTGTTATTAGCATTCGTGGTAGATAGACAAAATGAGTTGAAAACCTTTTTTGACATTGATCGGTGTCAAGATACCTTAAAAAAAGTTTATACATACCTCATTTTTACATTTAAAAACTTCTCAAAAATGATCCCCAACCCCAAGAAATACCACTTACGGAATTTTGGGGGTTTCAAAATAAAGTTAAAAAACTATATGACGAAATAACAAGGGAAAAGTTTTCAGTAGAATCGGATTGTCATCTTCACTTGTTATACTACTACAATCAGTATCCAGGTAGTGGGCTCAATCTGTATTTTGTATAAAACAAATTTGTAAAACAGAATAATAAAAAAACTTGCTCATAATTTACACGCTTGTCAATTGATGTATACAAAGACGCGTTACAGTTTGTTCCTTTAAAATTCCGTGTAAAATTATTATGAAACAAAAATACACGAATAGATATAATTTTTTTAAATAAATTCTATATTACTGTATGTTTAAAAAATTTTTCTTTTCCAAGAATTATTTAATACGTAGAAAATTATGATTGGGCTTCAACTAACTTAATGTGGTATAAAGGGAATTGTTCGACAAACGTGAAGACATTTGATCAGTGGAACAGATTTACTCTGCAAACCAATTTGCAGTTTCGTGACCTGGAAACACTTACAGTGAACCGCGTGGCTTCAAGACTTGAATATTAAGCAGGTTGTTAAAAATATTCCATAAGACTTAGAGTTACCCTTACAGAACTCAGCTCATTATTTGATTATGATCTTATGGAAGAGTGTACAAGAGTAGGAAATATAAATAAATCTTTTATAGTCAGCTATATTATAGTCTAACAAAATTAACAGTTTAATACAGTATGCGGCAACTTAGTTTAAATACATTTTTAACTAAATCCTAATAATATTATAAAATCGACAGTGCCTTGGTTTGTTTTTTTTTTTTTTTTTTTTTTTTTTTTTTTTTTGCTTTCCTCGCGTAAACTATTCAATTGATTGTACTAAATCTGTACATTGAGATTCTTACAGTCCCTGGATGAATATTAATAGGCCTGTTATTATTTGAAAAATCCCTCTGGGATCCGTCCCAATGAGGTTGTGTAATTTGATTTAAAGAGCCTGTCAAATTTAATCAAATGTTATTTTCAAACCTTAATTTTTGAATCACAACTAAATGTTTAATTAATTTAGCAACATTGATAAAATGTTTACTGTTATAGTGTGTAAATTGTCTAAGGAGTAACCCTTCGTTTTCATGACGATTTTACATTTCAGTGATTATTTAAGTACTCTACCTTAAACATGTTCTAAGCTATAAGAGAGTCAAAATTCGCCCTGATTGGAACTTAAAATTCCATGTCTAAATGTTTTAAATTATTTAAATAAATATAAATTAGAATATATATCTTTATATATATATAAATATATACTAACACGTAAATAGTGTCAAATTTAATAAACTTTTAAACTTAACATTAAAAAAATATTAAGTATTTATATAAAAAACCAAGTAACTTAACCTTAATTTTAATATAAATTTAAAGACTGATAAAACCCATCATACAGATCTTTTGGCAGAAAGTAGGTTTTTATGATCTGTGCTACATATTTTTCTTGATTGGAAAAGAAGGCAAAATTAACTATGATACAAGAAATACTAAGAACGATGTAAATAAAAATGGCCATAAATACTCTCTTTTAGGTAATTTCTTGGTGGTAGCAAGAAGGGAAACTCAACATTGACGTAAGAAATATAATTTACTGAAAAAGAAGTGCTCATTAGGTGAAAAACGTACTAAATTGTTGGCGAAACCGCTAGTAACTGCAGATATTAAAACATAGTATTCTAACTTTTACTGTACATTTAAAACGTATTTTACTTGTAATTTACAGAAGGCGGCTTCTTAGAACTGCGTATGTATGTATCGTGATCTGGATAAATACTCAACTACGTCACAAAAAAGGCCGGAGTAAATTATAATAGCCACGAATATACGGCTACTTTTTTTACATATATTATTGATAGTCGCAAGAAATAAAATCTCAACATTAGAGTCAGACAAAGGCCTACGGAAATTGCGTGCGGAAGCCACAGGTAGCTGCTAGTAAGTAATAATTACTATAGTTCTTTTAGTCTCTTAAATATGAAAATTACAATTTAAATAAATATAACATTGCGTAACAAAGCAAATGTCATGTTAAAATATCTACAACACAGTTTGGAGTTATTAACCGTATAAATACTGCAGTAAAAACTTCAACGATACTGTACGTGACGTACGTACTACGTTTTATATATATATATATATATATATATATATAAACGTTAAATTGTATAAATGGCAATAGCTTTATTTAATTTCAATAAACTATTCAATTAAATAAGGCTATTGCCATTTATACAATTTAACGTAAATAAAAGTCGTTTGACAGGTGTTTGGTCTTCCGATCATATGTTAGTTTGCTTATTTTAACGCATATGTGACAGATACGGCCAAATACAAAATAATTGAATCAAAAAAAGTAAGCGCTCTGTGGTGTAATGGTAGCACATTCACCCGGCAAGTGAGAGATCCGGGTTCGACTACCGGCGGAGCAAGTACTTTTTGTGATTCAATGTTTATTGAAATTATATATAAAGTTATATACAATATATATATATATATATATATATATAAAGTTATATATGTAACATAAAAGACATATAAATCCTTGCAACTTCACACAACCACAAAACATAAACTGCAGCGTGCTATCTATCTACAAGCTGAAGCTTGATATTTCATTTTAATATCTCCGAATGAGATAGACTATAGGATTCGGCTCAGCGTTAACGATTGTTTTCTACGATAATCCTATGGGTATATATTAAATACAAAATACTGTAAAGTATTATGTGGAAATAAATCCGGAGAAATATTGAAACTGTAAACTTGAAATCCGGTATAACTCTTCATTTATACCAAAATTGTGTTCTATGATAGTCCATTTCCAAACATGCAATATGATTTAACGCCATTTAAACCTATCGTTCAGTACGCTTATAAAATTTCTCTATTGTTTCTTGAATAAGTGAAAATTTATTTTTTACACGATTGTCTGTCGTTTTTTCTCTCAATAATAAAATATTAAGTAGGATGTAATTTTGGATTGAATCTCAGCGAAGCGTCTTTTGCAACACGTGATGAGACGTAATCTTACCTTGTACCTGAATAGGGTTGTAGTTTTATTGGGGTTTCCCTGCGTTGAATTAAAGAGATAGCAGTCGAAGTATTGCTTGAATATTAATAATATATTATTTTGTACTCTAATATAGTGGGAGGGTGATTACTCTGTTGTGTGGTTCTATACTGTATATGTATCTGCTCAAACAACTATAGACAAAACTATGTGAAAAATTAGATATTTAGAGGCGTTACATTTGTAGTGTAAAATTACTTTAATTGGTCTTAGAGAAGTAGGGTAATTTTTTATTCATTGCTTCATCTCTGGTGAATTAAAAAGAACTGACATTGGAAGGGTGGCCAGACTGGTTTACCTCATACCAGAATGAGGTTAACGGAACGGTAAGTAATATTTTAATTTGTTTAAAATATAATCGTTTTGTATTCCTTAATTTATTTAAATGTAAAAATTATGTCAATACCACCAGAGCTAGTGACTTCTTTAGCTCTTGGTAAAAGTGAGCTCCTGTGAGCAAATTAATGCCATTAAAATCATATATTCGTAGTTGATTTTCGCAGGTAGATATATAAAACTTTTTAAACCATAACTCTTTTATAATTAACCTTGGGAAGAAAAATATTTTTTATTTATAAAACCAATAAAAATATTTTTATGTTACTATTCCATACCACATGGATTATATTAACACATATAACTACTTCATCATTCAGTAATGGCGCAAATACGTGCTACTGGTGCGGGCGTGCTGATAAAGTATCCCAGGATATGAGCCCACTCTGGCTAAATATGTTACCCGGGTTTGTCATTAGCCCCGGCAGCGGTACCAATTAATATCCCACAACTAGCTGGATTATCCTTAAATGTGGTTATTACTCACTTTTGCTACATATACACCTAAAATTAAGGAACATTAATATGTGAAAATTGTATGGCTGATTATTTACTTACCAAACAATTTATATAGGTAAATACCCAATCTATTCCATAAAACCACCAAAGTATATAAATATTAGTCTGCAGCATGTGTATATATAAATTAGTAACATAAGATTAAAAAATTTTGTTATTTATAAAATAACAGTCCAGGAGCCTGGAACCAGTTTTAACTTAAATAAGCGATTTTTTAAGTCAAAATGTGCTTTTGATACGTTTGGTATGTATTTACATATTGTATTTTTTGTTATGTTACATAAAAGCAACTTATAAATTCAGAAATGAAACTAATAAAAATTCAAATTTTTACCATGTAAAAAAATCGTGGATTATGATTTCTTCTTATTTCCTATATCAAAGTAAACATTTATTTTTAATGATTTCTCTAGCGCAGGCCGAAAGGTTCCGCTGGATCGCTCCTGCGGGGAAAGACGAAGAGGCGCTTGGATTTCTCTAGCACAGGGCGAAAGGTTCCGCTTGGATTGCTCTAGCGGGCAAGAGGATAGAGGCGCTCGGATTTCTCTAACGCAGGACGAAAGCTTCCGCTTGGATCGCTCTAGCGGGGAAAGACGAAGAGGCGCTTGGATTTCTCTAGCACAGGGCGAAAGGTTCCGCTTGGATTGCTCTAGTGGGCGAGAGGCGCTCGGATTTCTCTAGCGCAGGACGAAAGGTTCCGCTTGGATCGCTCTAGCAGGGAAAGACGAAGAGGCGCTTGGATTTCTGTAGCGCAGGGCGAAAGGTTCCGCTTGGATTGCTCTAGCGGGCAAGAGGATAGAGGCGCACGGATTTCTCTAGAGCAGGACGAAAGGTTCCGCTTTGATCGCTCTAGCGGGGAAAGACGAAGAGGCGCTGGGATTTCTCTAGCGCAGGGCGAAAGGTTCCGCTTGGATTGCTCTAGTTGGGCGAGAGGCGCTCGGATTTCTCTTGCGCAGGACGAAAGGTTCCGCTTGGATTGCTCTAGCGGGCGAGAGGATCGAGGCGCTCGGATTTCTCTAGCGCAGGGCGAAAGGTTCCGCTTGGATTGCTCTAGCGGGCAAGAGGATAGAGGCGCTCGGATTTCTCTAGCGCAGGACGAAAGCTTCCGCTTGGATCGCTCTAGCGGGGAAAGACGAAGAGGCGCTTGGATTTCTCTAGCACAGGGCGAAAGGTTCCGCTTGGATTGCTCTAGTGGGCGAGAGAGGCGGCTCGGATTTCTCTAGCGCAGGACGAAAGGTTCCGCTTGGATCGCTCTAGCAGGGAAAGACGAAGAGGCGCTTGGATTTCTGTAGCGCAGGGCGAAAGGTTCCGCTTGGATTGCTCTAGCGGGCAAGAGGATAGAGGCGCACGGATTTCTCTAGAGCAGGACGAAAGGTTCCGCTTTGATCGCTCTAGCGGGGAAAGACGAAGAGGCGCTGGGATTTTCTCTAGCGCAGGGCGAAAGGTTCCGCTTGGATTGCTCTAGTGGGCGAGAGGCGCTCGGATTTCTCTTGCGCAGGACGAAAGGTTCCGCTTGGATTGCTCTAGCGGGCGAGAGGATCGAGGCGCTCGGATTTCTCTAGCGCAGGGCGAAAGGTTCCGCTTGGATCGCTCTAGCGGGGAAAGACGAAGAGGCGCTGGGATTTCTCTAGCGCAGGGCGAAAGGTTCCTCTTGGATTGCTCTAGCGGGCGAGAGGATCGAGTCGCTGGGATTTCTCTATCGCAGGACGATTATCTTTACCTGAGAGTGGCGAAGCGTGGTCGGTCTCGGAGAGCTTCCTGTGGTGGTCTCCCAGGATCTACTGAGCGTTGTATCCGTGGTGAACTACAAGGAACGAATGAGCTGCTCCACCTGGGGTGGTCTCCCAGGAAACGAATGAGAGCTGTGCTGGTGATCAGCTCCCTTATATAGCAGCCAGGTTGGCGCTCGCGCAGAACACCCAATATTGTCAGTCCGCTCCGAGCTGCGGTGCCGGAAACATCTCTCCGTAGGGTTATATGGTCTGCTTGTTCCAACCTATTTGAAATGGCGACGCTGCTGTTTCTGAATACTCGACTGTATTCTTTATTGCAGGGATGGGGTCGTTAGGGGTCCGTCGGCATAGGGAAAAAAGTGCCGACTTGTATAAAGCGACGCTGCAGGACGTATGGGAGGTAGGAATTAGGTGTGCATGTAGGAGTGTTTAGGAGAGGGTCAGGTTTATGGGGAAAGACACGGAAGGCGATAAGGTAACGGGAAGTTTCATCGGCAGCGCAAGGTAGGATCAAGTGACGGAGGGGCCGGACTGATCGTGGGAAAATAGGACAGGGCTTATTGTAACGTCGGAAAGCGAAGGACACAGGAATTATAAGAGGAAGTGTGTATAGGATGACACCGACTACCTGAAGGCGACGCCCAAAGCGGATTAGTAGGACTCGAGGATAGGAAACCGTATAATGGTAAGCGGAAACATGGAAGGGTGTAGAGCTATACATAGGGCCGTGGGAGGAGACGCTAAGATAAGATAAGTTAGGAACAACAGGACGTCGGTAATAGGGGAAGGTGGAAAATAAAAAGGTCAAGGGCAATAAGGGAAACTGCACTCTGGTAAACAGGGTTTCTATTAGAAAAGGAGAGGATTGAGGACGGGGACGAATAAGGGTCGTTACAACATAACATAAAAATATTATACGGACATATCATACAGATCTCAAACGTTTTAATATGGAGGCAATTAACATTACCTGCACCTTTAACCTTTAAGGTTTTTAAATTAATACTAGCAGCTGCCCGCGACTTTTCGCACACAATTTACTGTTGAAAAAGAGTACACTATATACACGTATTCTTTTTCTATTATCCTTCTAAAAATTCATGCGATTGATAGTCGTTCCTTCGTGACCCTATTGGGCGCATTATGAATGTATGTACCATTTTTCATGCCTCTTTCTTTCGTGGTTTTTGCTAGATGTTGATAAGTTAGTAAAAAAATTAATTTATATGGATGAATCTCGATAAACTAATTAGGTTATAAAGAATTAATTTCGGTGTGTTAAAATTAATTTTCTTTCTAAGATATTTCCAGTATTATTGTGCAGTGTGACTTCAAGAAAATGTATCAACTAAAAACCAATTTCGATCATTTAAACATCTTCTTTCGGCTTTTTTCATTTACCTTCGATCTATCCAAAACCGATTACCATATGTGCTAACATTCACTGCTTTGTACAATGAGGTGGTTTTTATAACATATTTAATAATATTTTCATTGCATTGAAAAGTTTATTAATCATTAGTGCAATATAAATTTAAAATTAGTTAATAACTTCTTCTATGCAATCTTCATTACACTACTGATCAAGCACTTTACTATTATAATTTTAATATAAATTTCTTCCTCTTTTGATGAACTTCAGCTGAAAGTATTAACAGCTGTGAAGAACCAGTTTACTTTGTACAATGTGTCGTAGCGCAATCTGCCGGATCCAATATAAAACACTCTAACATAAAAAACAATTTATAAATAAAAAATGAATTAAATAAACTATTTAAATCGGAACAAATCATGAATCTGAAACCATTCTCGAATCCCCTTCAACACACACTCCAAAATTTCATCAAAATCAGTCCATTCGTTTAGGGGAGTTCAGTCACATACACACGAACACAAGAAATATATATATATATACATTAAACTGTATAAATGGCAATAGCCTTTTGTGATTCAATGTTTATTAAAATTATATATATATATATATATATATATATATTATATTTATAATTCAGTCCTGTCTGAGAATAAATTAGAGGACAATATCTCAGCTAATACCTTAGAAATTTCCCAATGTTTTCTTTTAAACACATTGTTACATTTAATATCAATATTAACCAAAACTTTCCAAATTACTTTTTGTCTCTAGTTTTTAATATTTATCCAACGGAAGCAATCATATAAAAAGGAGAAATACGTTAATAATACCTAAATAAACAGTTGTTTCATAAAATGCAAGTATTATTAAACGAGATGAACAGATTATAGTACACTTTTAATTACCAGATGACAGAAAACTAATCAACATTACAGCGATAAAACACTTCAATTATCGCACAGGATAATAACAGTTCATAATAACTCATCAAAACAAAGCCTTTAACTCCGACAATATCATGAATAGAAGCTTCCCTTTGAACAGCACAGTTACAGTATCACAATAGATTGTTGTTTTTGATGCATGTTGCTTATGTGTACTTTTTATGGAGCTCATATTGTGTACTTTTAAAAGTTTTAGAATCCTCTTGTGCAATTTTAACCACCACGGCAATATTTAAAAACGTATTCATTCATAAATTTTAAGGATTATACATTTCAAAGTTCAACCATCTAGTCAGTTAATAGGTTATATGTAAAAGGTTTAGTATAACATGTCATAAACTCAAAATGCTCTAAAAACTAAAAATATATAACCTAAGAAATGCCAAATGATTTATTTCAATAACCGTTTTAATAATAGTGATATTTGTTAAGAATATTATGTGTCAGCTCCTTGCTAGTGATACGTATCCATTATATATGCAATTTAATTGTTTTTAAAATGATTAAAATATATATTTATTTTTAAAAACTTGTGTTCAAAATAATTATTTATAAATTCGACAAGCTAATGCTACTTTTTCAGACTGCGTTGATTCCTCAGAGTGGTACGTAAAGGGTTCTGGAATAATAAATTAAGTACGATAATCTACTTTAATAATAAATTCAAAAAGTCATAACTTAACTAATGCATAGCTTTTCAATTATTGTTTTACTGGAGACTTAAAGGTATTTTGGTCTCCCGCATGATAATTCTGGAAGTGTAAGTTTTCTGATATTGTTATATATAAACTATATAAAAAGTATATATTCTATGGAATTAGTATTTGAGTTAAAATACAATATTAGTTTCATAGTACTATTATGATTTAGCTGTATTATAGAAGTCACGAGAGGGTGGTAGGGATATAAATGTAAAATTTATGGATAAACTAATTAATTTTTCATGCAATATACAGATGACATTTTAATCTGCCAAAATACACCTGGGAAATATAACAGAATAAAAATTAAATTAAGTCCACTGCTCCAATGATTCCATCTCCAATGCTGGAAATAGATGGCTTTCATGGTGTATTGGTACTATAGCAATTGTTACAATTTCATACCTTCAAATCTTGGTAATTTTTATTTACATACTCGATAATGTGCTATCTTACTTCTAATTTACTACGTTTAATATGTGAGGTGTTACTGTCATGTTTAAATAACATGGTGGCCAAAGGATGTACACGCTTTTCGTAATAAAGCAAATTTTACAAATAACAAACTAAGCTATTTGTTTATTTTACTTTATAATAAAAAAAATTCTTTTTTAGTATACTCACATGACTAATTTATAGTTTTTTATTATAATAGTTTAAATTTTATGCATAGACTAATTATAGTACTAGTAACTATGTCTAAATATGTGATGCACGCCCGAACACAGGTTTTTAACACAAGAACGAATAACATTAGTGTAACATTTTTGTTTTCTCTGTTTTCTACATGAAACTGCTTTGTCTTAACAAATTTTTTAGCTTAAAAATATATAGCCTTTTATTAGGATTCATGTTTGGTAGATAATAAAGATTGTTTTATTCTTACTTACTATTCCATTATATTCTAGTAAGTAGTAGAATGATTTTAGTAATTCTATTATTGATCAATATTGGATGATATCCTGATGTGTGGAAAACTTCCGAAACATTGGGTTCTCCTTCTTAAATGTAAAAGCCGCTTGGTTGTAGACCTGGCACTGATGAACTAAAACGTTTCCAAGCTTCTTTCTACTGAAATGATATTAAAACCATTTTAGGTTAGGGTGTTGGTACGTTAAGTAGAAAAGTGTATTAGTTTCTTATAGTTCTTTCAAATCTATTCTCATATCTATGTTCTAGACACCATGAGACAAACACACGAACGAATTTTCTGTGGTATCTATTGAGTTGGTTCATCGTGAATGTTGCGTTTTACTTAAAGTTAACAACGTTGAAAATGTTGGAATGCTTCACGTTCGCAGTATACCTGGGGAATATAAGCGGCTCGCGTTACTCCATGCAACTAAAAAAGCCAAATTCATTTATTTAATTCCATTATCATTCCTGCCTCTTTTAAGAATAATATCGCGATAATCAACTACAGAGCTATTGCCCTGATATTAATCCTAAATGAGAGGTATGTAAGTGACTTTCATGACGAATTAACTATTTATAGTTAATTCCATAACAGTCAAATGGTATGGGTTTTTTCGTCAACCTTATTAGTTTACTAATCATAAAAATTGAGGACTTAAATTACATAATTTGTACCATGTACAGTTAACATGTTACATTTTTTTTTTAATTTAAAATTGGTATCTCAAATAGTGCTTTACATGATAAAAGTCGCTTACGAACGGGACGACAAAATATAACAAAGACGGCATTTGTAATTTTTATATATTTTAAGGGGCCTAGCACATTTTTTAATTTAAAGAACAAGTTCCCAAGACTGAAACACCAAATTTACTATTAAATAAGTTGCAATCACAGTTTCAAACACCATGAACCTCTAATACAGTTTTCTTCATATGATAATAATTGGCCTGGGAAAATCTCGCTATGGAGGGGTACAAGATTTTCAATCAGTAGCAGAAACATGATTAAGTTGCGGGAAGAATGGGCCCTATTAAAGGTTTCAGTATTACAAGTAGTGCCCATTTTGTAAAATAAATATGTTTACTAATTAAGTCATTGTTTCCTTCTCAGAGTACTACATAGTGTTATATAGAAAATACTTTTAAGGGAACACAATATTATTAATTAAAGTATTTAAGTCATTGAATTTAATACGTTATATATTTATCACAAATTTAAATAAAACTGTTTATTTTAGAGAATTATTTTCAATTTTAAACGACGACAGAATAAGAATTTTAAAGGTTGATAGCGACATATTTTTATTACAAATTAGACATTTATGTGCTATACATACACAATATTCGTCAAACTTACACGAGTAATACATAATGCAAAAGCTAATCTAGAATAATAACCAAAACTAATACACAATATTTACAAAACCTATACCGGTACGAGGGGGTAAAGAGTTTTTTGAATTGTTGAGTTACAGATTTATTTAAAAATTTGCCTTAAGATGTTTTCATTCCTAGCAGCTAGTTTGTGGGACCTGTCAGTGAAACAGAGATTTTGTTTGATATAGGTTTTTTTATTATATGCTTCTCACTCAACTGAATATAGTTTATTAGCATATACTTTAAAATCAAACGTCAGCCACATTTTTTAGGCTAGTGGTGGTGATACAATCATGTTGACGAATCAACAGCATAAGACGGTGCAGAAAGCGATAAAGAACAATAGCGGTGTGCGATTATCGTTGGAGTACGGACAGTTGGAGAAAAACGTTGACGGTGGGCTACTGAAAGAAGTGTTGGGATTCGTAGAGGACAACTTGCCGTACGGAAAGAAATTCGTATCACCGCTAGTGAGACGGAAAATTGCACCGTTGCTGAAAGAGCAACTTGTCCCGTGGCTGAAGAACCTGATTGACAAACGAACTCGATTCCATAATCGAGAAAGATCCCAGTGGCAACGGTCTCCGTAAACGTATAAACGGAAAACTCGATTCGTTGTTTAAAAAAATTTGAACCGCGATGTCAGCGAGTGATTTGAACGTGTGGGCTCGTAGACTGAACATTCCCAACTTTCGCGGTGTATTTATGCGAGAAGCGTTACCGGTCAAACCGCATCGTATTGAATGCGGCATAATCAATCTCGGCGATCTGGATTCGGACGGTACACACTGGACGTGTTACATGAAGATGGACCACAGCAAAGTCTATTTCGACTCGTACGGTGACAGTCAGCCACCGCGGGAACTAGTCCGTTACTTGGGTCCAGAGAAATCTGATGTACAACACCAAACGAATTCAAGACTACGACGACCAGCCCATATGTGGACACTTGTGCCTGGAAGTGTTAAGGCTATACATGTCTGGTTGCAAAAGTTTTACTGATATAGAAAGCGCGTTGGAGAAAGATAAATACAATTGGAAATCTTGGTTTGCATAATGTTTGCAGTGAACAAATTCAACGAAGTAATGATAAGTGATGAAACCAATGTATTAAAAATATGTGGATGCTCGAATAAATGAAAAGTTGACGTCTGCCAATGACGATAGTATGATGATCAAACAATATGTTGAAGCGCAAATAAATGAAAAGTTAAAAGATTTTGCTTCACCATATGGCGATCAAACAACTATCAAACAACACGTGGAAGCGCAAATAAACGAAATATTGGAGTCTTTCAGGAGCGAAGTAAATTTAGAAACTTTACGACATACTGTGGAAACGGTTCAGAACGACTTAAAGTCTCACACAGATGAGCTCACCAGCAAGGTAAAGTTTATCAACAACAAAGTAAACGTGAAAAACAGACGGATCGTAAACGCTGCAAAATCTGTATACGAACAACGACGTAGTGATCAGAAAAGAAATTGACGACCTCTCGAGGAGATTAAACGAGCAAACTTCGTTTACACTGCAAGAAAACATTAGGAGGCTTAATACAAGGTTCGAACAACTCGAAAACTGGAAGCGTCAATGCGCAAATACGGTATCAGAACTGTATGAAAAAGTGTTTTCTACAATAGAGTAGTGTATAGCGTATACGTGCGGTGCACGCTTCCATATAGACACAGTACTATAGTAAGTATACTAGTATAGACTTGGACTTGAACTTGGATATAGAGTAATAATGCCTGTGTTAAAATTCTTCGGTAAAGGTTCCGTGCTGAACTTGCATTTCGAGCATCCAATCCACTTGGACGACACCGTGAAATACAAAGTGGCTCTGATTGGTTTCTACTCGGAAAACAATATCTACAACCTGCGAAGACGGGCACACGTTGTCTTTACACTGAACGATCAGGGAGAACAGGTAATAACTCTAGAACCCGGTTACTGGACGATGGAATCGTTGCAAACAGAAATTTTGAAACCTATCTCAAGATTACAAGAAATGGCGATCGCATCGTTCTCAGATCACCGTACAATTTTTCGAATGGATTCGAATCTTTGTACAGTCCCTCGGTTTTGATCAGCGTAGCATTACATATAATGCTTGGTGAAACAGTAACAGCAACTAACCCACCAAATCTAAGACCGGTGGAAATAGTCGAAGTACACTGCGATATTATTGAAAAACAGTTATGTGAGTCACGACGTGCACAAAAACACAGACACTATGAGACGGCAATATTGTATCAGTTCTATCCCGATGTGCCACATGGTTAGCAAAATATCAGAGAGACCACATTATCCTCACTATGTGCCTGTGCGACAAGGGCTACATAAGCTGCAACAGATAAAACTACCAATCACGGATCAAAACAATACCGCTCTGTTAAACGACGATGTCATCAGTTACATTTATTTGGATCTGGTTCCGGATCGTGCATAATCAGCAAATTCTAGGTTTTACTAAAGTCTGCCGTACATTCTGACCGTGTTCCACGAGCGCGTTACAAGTCAGTTGCATGGAAGATATCATTTTGAAACAATTACATGTTATGGTATCAAAGTTGTTACACCCTCAGATCTGACGCTTAAACACTAGTAAAAACTTTATTTGTATATCCTATTGAACACAAGTAATGTTGTAAAGCAATTGTTTGATAGTGTTAGATACACGAGAATGGACAAGTTGTACGATGAACAAGTTACTGGAATCGAGCGGAGCGAGTACCGGACCGTGATGCCGGTCTCCGACCTAAACTTCAATACGCCAAACAACTATACGGTTTTTCAAATTGGATCACGGAGATGCGTTTTAAAACGATTCTCGCATAATGTACCACGTGCACGGTGAGTTGGTAAAAAAGGACGGTACCGAATACCCCGCAGCGTCGACAATTCAACTGATTGACAATTTTCCAGCGTACCTGTTTTCGCGAATCGAACTGAAAAAACACAACACTCTGCTGCTCGACAGTGTGGGACCATCCCGGCATTACGAGTCAAGTGAAAGGATTGCTGAGCTACAGTAAATCGCAAATGTACATGTTGCCGACTAGCGGTTTCATTTCCAAGTTTAGTGGCGGCGGCAAGTTCGAAGCGTTGGGTACACTCGGCCACTTTGGGTCTGGGATTCTTTGACCATTTGCGTCACCCAATGTACAAGGGCGGGTTCGAAATCACGTTTCACTTCGAGCTGAAGACAATGACGCTATATACCATGGTCGGGTAACGCACAAGGAGCAACTGAACCGGCAGACGGTAAAGTTGTAATCAAATCGTTTGTGTTGCGTGTTCCGTTGGTCGAGTACGAGACAAACGCCAAGAGCCAGCTGATTGCCCGGTCTCAAACAAATGAGTGATAAGGATTTGCTGAAATACACTTACTTGCAGTGGCAGTGTATCGATAAGAAAAGGCGTGTTCGGTTCAACGTTCAACTTTGACGTCACCGGCCTCTATCGTAACGTGTACAATCCCAAATTCATTATCGTTGCACTGCAAACAGACCGCACCAACAAGCAAAAGAAAAATCCAAGTCGATTCGATCACTGCAATTTAATGAATGTGTCCGGTAAAAAATCAACGGCCACCGCTATCGGCGGCGAAATGCAAAACTGCGATATGGCGACTCAAAACTACAGGTTGTTGTACGACCAGTACTTGACATTTAGGAAACTCATGTACGGCGATACGGACGTGTATGTCAACATGGACGATTTTAAATCGAGGTACCCCATCATCGTGATTGGACACGCATTTGCATTCCACGAGCCGAGAACAGGTCCAGAAACGATATACAAGTCGAATTGGATTTCACTACAGAAGTTGCGTCCGCACAAGGCGACGTGGGCACTACGGCGTACGTAATATTGGTGTCTTCAGACAGAGTTCATGTACGACATTACGCGAAACACCATTCGCATGGTTCAGTGATCCTCGTTTATCAGTGTCCTCGTTTATGTAGGACAGCGTCGTGTTCCAATAGATGTAACGCACCAATACGTGTTTTAGTAAAGCAGGTCTAATACTATAATATTTGTACACACAGTGTTATCTGCGCCCAATAGGTTATCTGAGGTCAGAACAACCATACAGTAGCCTTCTCACAGCCGTAGCGTCCATTACTGAAGTACCGCTACGCGTTCACTTTATCGCCGTGTGTTTATTTTTAAATTCAGAAAAAAAAAATACTTTTACGTGATTAGGAATATCAATGTGACTCGTAAGTACATATTATCCAATTGTGAAAGTTTAAGGTAACGTTAATTTTGCCTATTTATAACTTGTGTTTGAAGAAAGTTTGGTTGAATTTGTAAAATTTTCAAATATTCGATACAATTTCATTATATAATTTTCAGTGTTCAAGCTACGTACTAACCACGGAAGAACACAGCCCATGCATTACAATTAAATTGTGTGCAAAATTACAAATGTTGTATGTCATACACTGTTATATTTAAATTTGCAATATTCATAGGTATAGCACTGCCGATATTGTTAATAAATAATTTAATTTAATAATAATCCCTAAATATTAGGGAATTGTAAATAGGAAAACAAATTATAGTTTTTAGTTAGGCTATCCTTGAAGAAATTTTCAAACATCCAGATCCGATTCAAAGGTAGCGTACATATACTAGTTTTTATTCACATGGCCCATTGAGTTTGACTCTGTATCAGTATATTGCCTGTGAACTGTTATGTAAATGGTACTAGACCCTACTATTGTGATGTTTGTTTAGTGAGAACAAGCCTATTCCCTGATTACAGGGAAATAAAAAACAAGCTTGCTACTGCTACAAGTGCTTGTTACTGTACAAGTTACAAAGATTAAGTAAGTAAAATAATTAGTTACAAGTTTAATTAAAGCGTTGCATAAAGTCCTTTTTTTTAGTAACTATTCTAGTATTTATTTCTAGTATCTATCCTGACAAAGTATAGGTAGACAACATAGGTTAACTTAATAATGCGTATTTTTATAAATTGATATAAAACACTTATTTTTTCTGTTATGAATGATCTGAAGTACCAGCCCGGAAACCCTATACAATTCAAAACCTTCTAATGAAAGAGGAAGAATGATTAGATTATCAATGTAAGATGGTCTACTTAACAACATATTCTGTAGCTAGAGATACATCATAGTACTGTATTAACAATTTAATATACCAAACACTTATTATTCGCAACACTCGGAACGGTTTATCTTGGGTCACGACCTTACAGATTACAGCTCGTTTGCTTCCACTTAATTTTTAATTGATCATTAATTTTATATCAGACTTTTGACATTATAAACACAGAATACATTAATCTGAAAAGAAAATCCACAACAACATAAAAAAAAATATATACATTTTATTTAAATACAATGTGTGAAAATATTTTACATACAGCTAAACAGTTTTTTTTTTATATTTACATTTTTTTTACCGTAGGTAGTCCTCACTGTGTCGACAGAGCAGACCGGATTTCCAGCTCAGCCATAACTTCTACGGGGATGCTGTAGTGTCCCCAGGGCAGAGTCCCGATGCCGTCGTCTTGGATGTAGCGTTTGTCATCATGAGGCGACAGAACAATTTTGTTCAGTTTCAACGCTGTACAAGTCGTGTTTAAAGCTCCGGATCATGTTCATCGAACCGTATTGTATACCTGAGGTGAACAGACACTGTTTGTAATCGTCGAAGGTCAGGTGGTTTTCTATCGTTGTCTTTTTGACAACTTTCGACTTTTTTGATCACTCCGCCTTCGGATCTGCTGGAGTACATTTTCGAGCGAAGTCCTACGTGCTCGTACATGATTCTGCCGTTGAGCTCGTCTTTCATCTTCCGTAGTACCTTTTTGTTGACTCGAAGGCATGTTGTAACGGTTGGGCTAAGGGTAGTCGCTGGTGTCGAACAGATCGATCATGTCTTTGATGTCTTTGTACAAGTCGGTCGTCTGGATGTGGTACGTTAGCGAGTCGGTGTCTGTATATTGAAGTTGGGCTTTGTGACCGGACCGCCTCTTGATGACGTTGTAGTGGAAGTCGTACATCAGCGTTTTTCGACACGTCCAGAATGCTCATGCCTGACGTAGATTGCTTTATTGAACATCAATTTCGTTTTTGACATGTGAACGGCTGGCCAACTGTTCGGTGAATATCGTCCTGCTCTTAAAAGTTTGGTTGAGCAGTCCACTTGTCGACTTGTTTGTCTTTCGTGGCCAGTCGGATGTCCACTCTGTTCCGGATGTTTTCCATCGTCTTACCGAAAACGCTGTTATTCCATGAGCTTGAAGAAATCTTTCTCAAACTCGTTCCTGGCTTGCGTACGCATCTGGGTGTTAATTCCGGAAAAGGTTTGGGGGGGGGGGGGGTGGGGGGGAAAATGTTAATCCTGTTGGTAAAATATTTGTGTAAATTCTTGAAACTTTTCTTTTTTACTTTTTGTAAAACTTAGATGAATTAGGTAAGTTTTTATAACAAAACATTATTCATATTAAATTGTATCTATATTTTGATCGGGAACTAAGTAATCACTACCATTGCCAAAAATACTGTCTATTATAAAATGGCTTAGGACATTAGAATGTCGACCACTATGGAATACCACTTATCTCAGGAATAATATGATACTTCAAGTGGTATGACTATGAGTTCCTAAGATAACTGCAAGTAATTATATATTTTAGGTGTATTTTATCTCTAATTTTAGAGTTTTGTTTCGCTCTTGGTTTAAAGGATTTTCGACATTTACGTTCTACCTAAAAAGTTTTAAAATGTAATATAGCAAAAAGGTGGGTTTATTGGGAGATTGTATTATCTGAATGTAACTTTTGTAATTTTAAAACACATACTTTTCATTGAGGAATGTAGATACGATGTAACAGGGAATTTTTTAATATAATGTTTTTATCATGTACATTTTTGACAATCCTAGAAGCCGTACGTATTTTAGTTCGAAGATTCATGGGATTTTTCTAGATCTTGGCCTCAGGCAATTTTCACAGATGTTAAGGTCCCTGCAAGAGACCAGATAATTTTGAAAACGCCGAGATTATAGGAGCATTTTTGCATGTTAATATCAAAATCTACTAAAATATCCTTGTGAAAGCCCAGATCAAGAGCTGCTAAAAGCTGGAATCTCATATAAACTGAGATTTCTCAAAGACAAGAAAAATCTAAATACCATGAACTCCATGGATTAGAAAACACTTACAATCCCAAAGGCCACAAAAACCGAGCTTACTACATAGACTCAAATCTCTCGTGAAGATATCCCAGAACCTAACGTAGTTGGAAGTTGGAAAGTTAGAAATTATCGTGAGTTTAAAGTTCTTGAATTCAATTGAAAAAGGCTAAATAAGAGCTTCCTGAAGGAAAGGTTATGTATTTTTTAAAGGAAAAACTTTCGAATGCAAGGTTGAATTAGCTGTTATTGCTAATAAATCAGAAATTGCCAAAAGTTGAGCGTACATAGTGTGATTCTCGGGTTTTAAATGGTCTTAGAAGTGGAAGTTCCAATTGCCTAGGAATTATTAAATATCATAATATTTTATAAATAATAATATCAGGAAACCGAAAAATCTTAAAATAGATATCTCTTAAAGTCAGGAGCTTTTCGGGGCCATAATCTCCCATTAGCAAACAGATGAAACATTCCGGAGCAATGAGGCTTAAGTCTCTGTAGTGAATTAAAATTTTAGGGATCTACGATGAATAAATAACCAAATATTGTGACTAGCTTAGTGGGGTTTATGTATTTTATGTAAGGTCTATGTATAGAATTATTGTATTTCGTATTAACTTTAATATCAAATTGGAAATAGGAAAAGTAATAGAACAACGAAGGCACAAATTGAGATTTTTTGGAATTTTGTAATGGTAATACACTGGTATCAGAAAAGTCATTTACTAGATGGGTAACTTTGTTGTTTAAGTTGAGATAAGTTAAATTCATAGAAAGTACCTGGATGCGCCTTGTAACCGTGTCCCTTTATCCTAATACAATGTACACTATGAATATTTTGTATTTTATGCCCGTTACTAAATATAATCAGTGAAGAAATACCTTTAAAAATGAGGTATAACTCAACATACCTATTACATTTTGAAAATTTTCCAAAAAACCACCCCTACCCCCCAAAAACTACCCTTTTGGGGAGTTTTAGAGATTTCAAAACAATTTCTCCTGCCAAATTCTTTGGGGTGGAAATAGGGGGGTTTTAAGTTGTTATGAATAATCTACCCTCGTTTGGTTTGGCCGCTATACATACTGTACGGGTGGTTTGCCTCACCCTGTATTGATAAAAATCTTTAAGTTGTTGTTTGAATGAAATTATTATTATGTTTAGTTTTATACAATTTGGAAATAAAACCTGTTGTTTAGTAACATAGCTATGACTATTAGTAAAATATTCCGTAGTTTGATATCCAGGTTGTTAACTTTCTCAAGATTATTGACTGATATATTGAAACCGTTTTTGCATACTTATCTTCTTTGCAAATCCCTTACCCTATTATCACATTTAATTGTTATAAACCAGGAGCACTTTAAGGGTTACGTTTATATCTGTATCTCCTACATATTAAATTAGAAATACTTCTTTTTTACCTTTTATTCAACAACATCGTACATAAATTTTTATTCGGTTTTGTTTTTAAAATAAATTTCCATATCCGTAAGTCTTTTCTCTGTGAAATTCATTTTCTGTGTAAAAGAATAATTCTAAATCATTGGAAAATATTTTTGTAAACATATACTTGAAAAATATTTGTAAACAAAACTAAAACCGAGTTTTTTTATATATGAAAAACTTATTAGGCTACCACTTATGAAAAATGTTGTAGATTTTAAACCTTTAATTAGAAAACTGGTTTATTTGTTTTATTTTGAATAAATACCATTAGCATCCGTCCTAACTCGTCTCATTGACTTTTCGAATACTAAGCGAGATTCGTGTTTGTAGCTTAATTCAATTATGATCCACCGTGAATAATTAATTGCATAAACTACTACTGTAGGCTAATTTTTGTTATAGTAACACATTATTAACATTGACATTTTAGCATACGTCTAACCACTTCTTTCTTACTTATTTACATTCACTATGTTATTTCACGTTAAATTTATTTTATTCTATCACAAATTTCTTATGTATAAACAATTTGAACTTTCAAAAGTTTTAATTAACATTATAATAACTTAGTCCTTGTGCCCTAAGATTGGCAAATTTGAAATTTCACTATTTTTTACAATATTATTAAATTATATTTGAATTAACTTTATTATTTACTAGCTGTTACCGCGGCTTCGCACGCAGTTTTTAGAACCGAAGTCCTTATAAAAAGCAATTATTTTGTAATATGATGGGAATCCAACAAACATTTTAAAAAGTAAGTAGGTATACATCAGGTAGATATTATTCAGTTCATGGTAAATAGTACCTTAACATTACTGGCACGTGTAGGAGCATTTTTGATTCTAATTAATTATATACATAACGTCACAGCTGAATCTGCCTTGTAATCCCGATCAAGAAAACACAAATCTCAGATCACACAGGTCTCGGAAACTTACTTTGGTCAGAAAGCGTATATTTCCAGTCCTGGTCATATATTTCAGGTCTAAGATATTTCCAGTTCCATAGTATAGTTTTGCCTTGTTGTTCTGACGAAGAAAAAATACATATACTTACATAGGACGGAGATGTCTAATATGATTAAAAAGTGCCTACTTAAGACTTTTAAATTCACTTACCTACTATGTCACAGGTTAGCTTGCCATATTGTCCTCGATTAAAAATACTATATAACGTTTGATTATATAGTTCTCGGAAATAAATTTTGTCAAATTCGTGTTGGCGTAGTTGAGTTTGCTAGTATTGAAAAGCCTATTACGACCTAGGGGGAAGCCCTATCTACTTCTTATGTACTTCCGGTATAAGGGGGAAATCCTTATTAAGGTTATGCAACATTCCAAAATAATCGTTAAGTTTTGCGTTACACTTGTTTTTTGGACTGTAGCCAGGGAAAGAATGAATCGTTAAGGTACGTTAGTATTTATTTCTCTGTTTTTCCGTAAGCCATTGTTAAATAATGTAATATCATAATCTCAAAGGAAGCCCACCAGTTTAAAGTAACTTATGTGAAAACATTTATAACTTTGTTCATTAAGCTTAGTTTTATAACACTATTTAATGCATTAGATCATTTTAATTCGTCACTGGCGCAATCTGGAGTAAAATTTATATATTAATATTTTATTTACTATCTGAATTACACGACCGATCAAGCACTGGTTTAATTTTTATTGATAAAATGTAAATGTAAAAGATGTTTCAGAAAGATTTGTCAGTTATAGCTGGCAACGGCTGTTTAGTGAAGGTTTAATTTGAATTATGAAACTTTATTACGTTTCGTTCTTTTCATAACATTCGAATGTAAACAAACTAATCTTTCAATTTGACTTCGACTTTATTTGGTGAAATGAATATGTTATGGGTGGTAAAAAGCACTCTAAATGTTAATTTAGACCAAAAGCTAAACCTGTTCCAAACTCTGCACAATCCGTATAGCTGTTTCAGCGTGATTCGAGAACAAACCTAGAAACATCTAAACATACAAACATCCAAATATCCAAACATTCAAACTTTCGTATTTATAATATTAGTGAGATTATTATGTAACTTAAGTTCAGGTAGTTTAATTATAAAAAAAACCATAATGTTTTAATTTTTTTTATATTTACTTCATCGTAGGTTTTTACACATTTTTGTGTAGTTTACTAATGGTTGAATTTTATGAAACAAGGAACGATCCCAAACTGTATGATATAAAGCTACATAGTTAATTCTCTCAACGGAAGATGTTATATAAAAACCGTTTTCAAATTGTACATTTAAAAGGACCTAATCAGGTATATAGTAAGAATTAAATAGTCCTTGCTATACATTTAAAGCATGCAGTTTAAACTGTACTAAACATAACCATAAACTATAGGTTTACTCATTAATTAAAATTGAAACATAACGTCATATAACCTAATTATTATAGCCAGCCCAATTTCGACTCAAAATTTTTATGTGTATGAAATAACATTGGGTTCATGAAGGAAACAGGTTTTTTTCCGGACATTTGCCATCGTTCAGTGAACTAAGAAATAAGTAACACTACGTTTCGAGATCTGCAATCTGATCTCTTCTTCAAGTGATAACAAAGGTAATACATAATTACAAACTATGTAAAAATAATCAAATCATACCAAAGCGTTGTGACACGCCTAAGTCGGGAATCACAACCACCATGTTGTTGATCAACTTCACTAACTTCAAAAACATACACTTAATAAAAAACTATACACAACAACTGATGATTAGTGTTGTGATATTTAATATTAAAATTTAAATATTAATGTGAAGTTAATATTATTATTTTACTCTTGATCGTGGCGCAAATAACATTTTGTCCATATTTTTTAAATTCACCGCTTCAAGATAAATGTAAAGTTAAAGTATATTAAGAATTTTGTCTTATCTTTTTTAAATTACAGATTAAACATTCTAAAACGCTTTAGAATTCAGATTGAATCGTTGATTTTGAGTAAACGAATTGAATATAAAATAAGGTTAAAATGATCAAGTTATAAACAATTTCTAATTTATAATATATAATCTTTACCCCTACATCTTGTATTCTGAGTAGTCCTATTAATTACTGCAAAGATAAGGATTGGCATTGTTTTTGTAGTTTATATGATTAAAATGTACTAACATAGAGGTGATTGTGATTTAATATCCATACATTTATGTGACAATAACCCTAATGAAAATTTACAATCGTGTCCACCATTTTTCATCACCTCAGAAAGTATATACATCAAACACTAAATAGGGAAATTTACCTTAAATTTTATGTTTATATCAACCACTTAGTTAATTTTTTTTTAATTAGGTCACTATTTTTAAGTATGGTAGTAAACGTCTCGTGAAAACCATCGTTTTCGGGAGGGTTTGCGGTTAAATTTAAGCAAAATAAATTTATATTCTTTACTTGTTTCGATATGCTTAACCCTCTAACTACTAGGTTAAGTACGAAAACTGTAACTAAATTCTTGCTAAAAATAATTATTAATAAAGACTTGGTTGTGACTTACAGATAGTGTTCAAACGGATTGTCATCTGCCCTAATAATTGTATGCGCAATTCTGTGATATGCATTTACGTCACACACGCTGACTTGTTATGGTGAAAGTCATGCAACATTTCCAGCACTTTATTGCACATTCCTTGCACCGAATTGCACCTAATTGAGCCCCCTTGAGTAATTATAGGAAGTTTTCTTGCAAACTATTGCTGGTTTGTCACTGAATGTGAGAATGCAATGTATGTTCCAACAAAGCGGAGCACCGGCCCATAACGCTTACGCAGCTGCCTGCGACTTTCTGAATATCACTGCCCAGGTAGACTAATAGCTATTAGAGTAATCACATTAGACAAATGTGACGGTAATTTTGAATGACTATCCCAAAACATGTTTCCTGAGCTGTATATTACTAGCAAAAGGGGTACAAGCTGTAAGGGGTCACTTTAAAACAGCTACTTGGAATCGATTGAGTCATCACAATTCATTAATTAAAAAAGAAATTAGTAGGATTTTTTTTTAATTCTCGTGATATTTTGCTACACCTTTCCAACGTTCCACTGAAAAATATTTTCAACTCGAAAATTAAAGTTTTAACTTGCAAATGGTAAAACAATCCTCTTTAATATTTCTTGAAATAAGTTTGTGAAACATTCGGGGCTTCCAATGTGTAAAACAGTAAGTATGATAAAATAAAATAAATAATGAAAAAGTTTACATTTGCACGATAATCCCAAATCTTTAAATAACTAAATTTGCTTTTTTTGAAAGTTCAAAAGTTTTTCGACGTGTTTTTTGAAAATTAAAATGGAATTACAAATATTATCTATTAATGTTTAATTATTGTAGAAATAAGGAACATTTTGTACTTTAAAGTGTGTTGTAGTACTCTTGTTAATACTTTCAGATACCTAAATAGTGCTTAAATTAATTTGATCACACCGAATAATGTGGACAAATTTACTCCGTTCACCAGGACTTATGGGATATTGAAGAATAATTTTGAACCAGGACTTCCTTATGTTTGCTTAAAATGTGGGTGATACTACAAAATAAACACCACAAACTCCTTCGTAGAGTAAATGTTTCTCTAACCAAAGGGAAATTGACGGACCAGCAAGCTGTAACCACACACGACATACCGGACCGTAATGTTGACATACGCTGAGTGGGAGGTGTAATATAATGATGGTATACTTTTAATGATTTTGAACATCATTTTGCGACATTTATATTTAGTAATTTTAAACAAAAATACTATTCTCTAATTGTGTTTAATATTGCACCAAAATTTTCATAATAGTAATACTAAAGAAAAAGAGTTTTGAGTATTATGTTATAAATCGCAACTTGTATTTTAAACCACAACTAGTCGAATGAAGGTTAAAAACATCTGTTTTAAGTATTGTTCTTTAAATAGCTTGTTTGATTTATCATGGGCCGGCTGTTTCACTTCCATATTAAAATATGTTATCAAAAAATAAAATTGTCTAATATATTTGAAGTTTAAAAGATATTTATTAAATTTTAATAATTGATGAAAGTGTTAACTGTGTATAAGTTGATTATAAATTAACATTAAGCTATAAAGTTATTTTCAAATTAGGCATTAAAATACTAGAGTTAAAAAGTGCATAAATGATGGTTTTCTGTTAAAATTTTTCAGAAACAGTGACTGATAAATGACATTGTTTATGTGACGGCCAAGATAAATATTGCAACGCTTTTCAGCTCTTGAGATACGACGTCTTATATTAATGGAGGAGGATGGGCCGGTGGGCGGTCATATTTGATTAAAGACAGCGCATCTTGTGGAAAATGTATTATACATTAGTAAGTTTTCCAGAAGATTTCTTTATTAACTGGTATTAGTTATCCGTGGCTATGCATGTAATTCCCTACTAAAAAAACTGTAATTTATTAATTACAAAATTATTCGTAGAAAATAACCTGTTAAATTTGGAAATGCTTACTCAGTTAAAACTAAACTTATTTGGTATCATGATAAAAATAGGGTCATTAAACATATAGAAACCCTGACAAACTGTTTAAAAACATAATAACGGTCTCGACATTATCCTTCTAATCAAATGTAGTAATTTAATGACAGCAAATATCAGAGCAATCTAATATTTTGATAATAATATATGTTGTATAAAAATTTTAGTTCCTTTTAGTAATAAAGAAATTAGAATATAATTTGTAAGAAATAGTGTTATTTGTATATATGAGTATAGTTTTAGCATTGAGTAAAGTTCTTACCATTTGTCTCAATAATATAAAAGTGTCTCAATTACTCACGAATCAGTAATAATTTTATCGTAAAATTATAACACCTAACGATCCTGTCGTAACTACACAGGTAATAAAAACTTTGGCCTGATAAAAATTTCAAGTCTATGTTGTTACAAAGGTTATTCGCTTACTAATTCGGTAACTATTAAAAACAGTGGTGTATATAAATCATGTTTGGAAAAAATTTAATTGTCTAGCCCCATCGACGCTTCTCAAAGGTGGTTGTATTGGATTCTAAGACAGGCCTGTACTCACACACATAGGACAAGGTTTGTTTTAAAGTGAAAAGTCATTATAATATTAAATTTAAATCCTGGTGTTACATTACTAGATAAAATATATTAATGCTTTCAATGTTCTTAAGTTTAAATCTTTAGTTTTTATGTTATTGAATAGTTTATGCCAGACAGCTCTTGAAGTTTTACACTAAGACTTCGACTAAACAGTGTTTAGAACCATAAAACAAACTCATTTACACTTTCAACGCAAGGAAATTCCTAACTATATAAAATAACTATATTCTTTATTTAATTTTAAGTTCTAAATACATTTACTGAATTGTATTCTTTAATAGCTAACTCAAAGAGGCACAAATAACTGTGAATTGGAAACAAAAAAAAAATTTGTTCATTCTCAAGAATCATCAAATATACACCATTATCTTAGGTCCAATTAATTGACAATAAGGCTAGTTGCACCACACACCGATTTTGGACGACCGATTTTTACCGGCCGTCCAAATTCCAATAGTGAACTGAATGAGGGAACGGAACCTGGCACACACGCCGACAGCTGATCGGCGCCGGTTTCACATTAGAATTTGGACGGCCGGTAAAAATCGTCGTCCAAAATCGGTGTGTGTGCAACTAGCCTAAGATGTTCCATCAATATTTAATGATTAAATTGTTAATTAGATTTAGTGATTTCTTATAATTCAGGGGCCAAGAGCTTACTATAAAGATTCAACCTCGGTTTTCTTGGTAGCTATAAAACAATATTCCGTAAGAAAGACATTGATCGTAATCCGCACCAATTTTGGTGTTAACCGAAATTACACGTTACTATAGGCGTTAAATATAAAAAGCACCTTTTTTACTTGACTGTATTTTTGCGGTTTTTTTTACATTAAAAATAAAGGTCTAACACCTGAATATACTTCAAACAAGATTAAAATAACAATCTTTCGACCTTTCGAGTGGCTACATGTGGTCTCTTATTAACTTTATTAGTGATATTGTACTACCTGTAGTTTTATTGTACTAGCTGTAACACCCTGGCTTAGAAAGCAATTTTTAAGATCAAAAGTCGTAGCCTATTTAGTCAAAGAACCTATGATGTAATATGGTGGTTCTCTATGATATCTTACTGACATAAGTAAGCATAATTTCAGGTATGTACATATCTGTATATATAGTTAGACGATCCGAAATTAAGGGACTAACATTTTTAATAACTTTTGCTCGTTTGAAAGTTTTTTAAAGAATTATGTTTCTGATGCTACAGCTGAATTTTCCGTGTTGCCCCGATTAAGGAAATATATCCAAATGTATAAAAAACCTACGTTTTAACAATAACTTATTTCCAGGTCGAGTTTCATTTCTTGAAATTTAATTGTGATATATAATTTAAATGTGAGGATGACGGTCAAGGTTAACACATACAATTAAAACTGTATTATAAGAAAAATATTATTCTATTCGAGAAAATCAATTTCATATGTTAACTATTTATCATCTAACGTAAATAACACATTTAGCTGTTAGCTCTGATATAACCAGTCCAACCCATGTTACAATATTCTACCTTGTCACTTTACTCCCGCAGGGGTTGTAGTGACAGGTCCTAGGACATGACCTAAACCTTGTACTGTAACCCCCAAGGAATGACGTCACAGCCGCTCTGGGTTGTGTTACTAACATAGGTACAATTCGGGTAATCCTCAGAACCAGATATCCCTCTGTTACAGGCGGAACACGATATAGTGATTTGTGTTGCTGCAGTCAGTTTGTAACACCGCAGGGATATATCACTCTGATTAGCACCGCTGCGTCACAGACATTTAAAGATTAAAAGTTTTGTTTAAATTTGGTATGTGTATGTATTAGGAGTGTCATCATTAATTTTAATCAAAACTGTATTTTTACTAAATTTCAAATGCATAAATCTTAATTAAAGACAGACGTCCTTGTATTTTAGGTTTACTGACTAAACAAATAACTGCATAATCTTATTTATAACGTAGAAAATTACCACTGATACGTTTGAAAAAAATTTTTAGGGAGTTGACTTAATTTCAATCACCAACTTTTAATGTCAACTTTGCTGACTACTGGTTATGTCAGACTGACATAAACACAGCCAGGAATCAGTGGCGCAGCAGTAACACATTAATAATATCTCTCACTGTATGATTTCATGAACTTGATATGTGATTGATTGATATTTTGTACCTTCCGGCAAATGAATACTTTGTATCTTGAACAATTTGTCCATACAACATATTGTGTCTTGTTAAAACACCGTTCGTATGTCCTTTTTAAAGTGGGCAGAATATGTTTTATATGTGCCTAGCTTTTTGTCTTGTTAACAGTCAAGCTATCATTTTATAAATATTTTTTCAGTTTACGACATTATATAATTTCAAACAAGTTATTATTCATTTATTTACAGGAATTTAAAAAAAGGTATTATTAACTGAAAGTGTTAAATTAGAAGTTTAAGTTTTAAATTTAGATATTTATAAAATTTTTATGTTTGTATAGTATAAAGTTTCCAATTTTAATGAAACCTTCTTATAAAAAAGGAATACTTTATAGCTCTTAAAGGATAAAGAACGTTAAACGTATTGATTAGGTACTTCTTTTTGTATTAGATTCTAATAGGTTTTAGAGGAAATTACGACTATAAGATCAAAACTCAATTAAACTATAATTTTTTTTTTATAAATTAATTTATATTTTAATTCTAAGTAAGGTTTAACATTTAACCTATTAACAAATTAAATTTGTTACATTATATGAACTTTATCTTTACTGTACACATTTGAAAGGGGGATGTAAAAGCTTGTAATTTCGTCTATCACATAATACTGTAAACATATATTTAATTTTTTCCTAACCATAGTTCTTACAGCATGTTTTACGATTACAATTGAATAGGGACAACAATCACTTAAATAACTTATTTGAATATGCAAGTAATTATCACTTATTTAAACTTTTATTAAATATCTTTTTTAACTCGTGCTACATTTATGACTGTTCAATAATTAACTTGGTTTATTTTCAATAAAGTTGGATCTTAGGAATGTATACTTAGGCTACAGGTTGTATTAAGGATTCTTACTAATTTATATCCGCGAAAATATTAAGAAACGATGCAAAACATGTGAATAAATGTAACCTTAAACTGTTAACTTGTAAAAAAGATAAGCTTATACATACAATTAATTGTATTGTATATATTTGCATATAGAAAATCAACTATGTGAATTCAATAGTCCGTTTCAAATTCTTTGGTAAAACGGAGATATAAATGTCAAATTTAACTGTTTTGAACTTGTTATTATGATATTAATTTACAAACGTTTTCTTGTAGAAAGTTAAATATGTGAACGGTATATATTGTACATGTGTTCTAGAGAAATTCTGAACTAGTCAACATTTGGTACAAACACTTATGTTATACATATTTTAGTTAATTACATCGTTAGGCCATACTATTATCAATAATCACACTGTCGTTCACATTTTTAAATAATCCATAACACCATTATTTATTGCAATAGAGAATCATTTTTTTTTCAAACGTATTGGAATCTTTTATTGTACAATATGGATATATGGTATATTAAGAACATAGATGTAATACATGTTTGGTAATTTCATTATCAAAAATCACGGATTATTTCTTCTACTTCAGAAACGCTTGAGTGTAAAGTTGTCAGGTAGAAATGTGACATCAACGCTTTTGTGTCTGTTATTAAGTAACGTCATTTTTAACTATGATACAATTACCTGACGTTAATGAGTCTCTAAGAGACTTAGAAGTGTAAGTACTCTTTGATAGCGTCTCTCATTCAACCTGCGTTATCTCGTCAAATGTCTTGATCATTCTATAAATATGGATGTATATCCTTACGTTTTATTTTTTATTTCTGTAATTTTTTCGTGGAATGTTTTAAAATTTAACTACAGAAACCTCGCTTTATTCTCTATTAATTGTTAAAAAAAATAACTCTCTAAACAAGGTAGTCTCCTACTAGAATCTATCCTCGATGTTCAAGGTAGTTCACGAATGAGGAGATTTAATCCATTAAAAGAAAGAAAAACACATTATTGTGACAATACCGTGACACGGCGATTCTGGTTTAAGTGACACATTTGACTTATTCAACTACCATTCAATTTAGTAACGTGTAGATTGTACTTTCCGAATAATTATACTATACACCTACTGTACAGCTTTATCTTTATAATACAGGCAGTTTAATTTCAACAGTGCCATGATATTTATGCCAAAAAATAGTAAATATACAGGAACGTTAAAGTGACAACCTATGTTATAGCAACAATTAGAAATGTGATTTCATAATTTTAAAAATTTGCCTGTGATTTGTCAATATGATGGCTAACTTCCGAATTCTTATATAATAATATTCTATAATTTGGGCATAAAAGAACACTTTATTTTTTTAATCAAGTTTTTTTCTTCTGGTAAATTTGAAACTTTTTTACTCTTTAAGGACTTACAAAGCAGCAAAATCTTTAATAATGAAACACTCTGTTTAATAACCGTTGTTTAATTAATTTTCAAAAGTACGGTAACCTTAAAATTAGACTTAAAATATATCTTTTAATATTCTAGATAAAGCATTGAAATATTACACAATATAATAGAAAATATTCTAACTTTGATGTTCCAATGTTAATTTTTAGTGGGCCCTAAAACTTAGATGAGGTTTCCTATGTTTCAGATTTCTAGTAAATACAGTTGTTTTTGAGATATCAGTGAGGACACAGAATCTTTTGAATTGCACTTACTAGGACAGACTTATTGGCTAAGCATTCTTAAAGAGGTTGATGAAAACATTTAATATAATTTGTAGCAACATATAATGTAGTATTTAATATAAATTATAATGCCACGTAAATATTACTTTGCAACCTCTAACGGAACAGGATTTTTTTATTTCTAATACTAAAAATTTATTAAGCGTAATTTAATGGGTGGATTAATTTAATAGTCCTTCCGGCAGTAAAAAGTACAGCATATCCGGTTGAGTTAAAACTTTCATATTAAGCTTAAAATCATATTCATCATATCTCAAGTGACTGTAAACATTGCCAGAGGGATGTAAACATGTTCTATGCTGTAAGACTGCATGTCTGTCTATCTGCCCTCAGAAATTCTTAAGAATGGACAGAGCTCTAGATGAAATGTTGCATGCAGCCCTATTGAAGCCAGTAACGTGGCACATCTAGTAGCGTATTTTAGTAATTTTTAATATTTATTTAAATTTACGCTTTATATAATTCTGCGTATAGTAGGCGCTCATGTGTAGTATTTTAATGTACTATCAAATCGCCCTAACAAATTATTCACAAACAACGATGAAAACCTAACCTTAAATGACAATGCTTAGTAAATATTTTATTATAGTTTTACCGTCCTCTTGCTAAGAATATATCGTGGATGCCGTCTCTGGTATACATGACTACATATATATTGGAATACATGTTATTTTGGTTATAAAAAGCAATATACGTTGATTTACTGACGTAAAGTCGTAAAAGTAGTAACTGTGAAAATCCTGAGGTTATTACCAACGCAGTGTCTGTGCAGCTATGCTCAACTATTGTACTCTTTTTAGATTTATTTTTGTTGCACACTTTATAGTGCCAAATAGAATGAATGTACTTAAAAACTAAAGCAATAAGGAAAATATGTTACGGTTTAAACTCTATTGATAGCAGTAGCAAAATAAATAATTCCTAATATATGAGATCAGGATAGATTTACTTAAAGATTAGTAGTGGTTGAATGTAATAAATATATAGGCTATTGTCATGGACGACGATTAACATGTTTTGATAACATTTAAGTTCTTAATTTATTATTAGTATTATTATGTTTAATTATAAATATTTATAGTAACACGAAAATATTCAGAAATATACATACATCACTTCTTTTAAAAGCAAGATAAAATAAGAGTTTTTAATACAAGTTTTAAAAAAACTACTACATACTGTTATTTTCTAATCCGTTCATTAAATATATTATTTCACTATTAAACAAGTCATTTTAATTTTATTTGCTGAATTACGGTTTTCTTAAAAAAATTATACTCTTTACAATAATCTCTCTTTATAAAATACCTATGTATACATAATTTTTCGAGTTTTTAATGTAGCGTATTTTTAGTATAATTTTGGTATTTTTAATAAAGGTTTAATTGAAATACAGAGTGGCCCATAAGTCAGTTGTCAAATGCAATTTTTTAGCCGATGTTTTGACTAACGCAATTGCAGTCTGTTGTGAATTTGACTACAGTTGTTAACCCGGCAGCAGTTACTCTAAGTTACTTTACAATAGCAGTTTGAGGTTATGTTGTATTTTATTTAAACAATGAATAGGAAGTTAAGTACAGAACAGCGTGTATTTGTGTTAAAATCGTGGTGGAAATATGATCGTAATTACATTGATGTGTGTGATTCGTTTGTGGAACGTTTTCCAAACGTTAGACCTCCACCTCGACAAGGTATTTGAAAACAATCCACATTTGAAAATGTCCAGCCGGTTAAGGAAAGGTTGATATGGCAACAAGATGGCGCGTCCCCTCATTATGGAGTTATTGTGAGAGACTTTCTCAATGAAAACTTCAATGAATGGATTGGCAGACGGGGCACTATTGAATGGCCTCCAAGATCCCCAGATATTACGCCCATGGATTTTTCAGCCTGGGGTATTCTCAAAAATGAGGTTTATTCCGTAAAAATTCGTGACGTTGATCATTTGAAGGAACGTATAGAATCAGAATTTGAAAACCTACAGTCCCTGAACATTTGCGAACGGATTTGTAATTCAGTTTTCAAAAGATGCAATGTTTGTATAGAACAAAGTGGAAGCCACTTTGAGCACCTATTGTAGGTTAGATACTCTTTAAAATAATAATTAAAAATAAATAATAATAATTACATTAATAATACTGTACTTTGTACAAATAAAGTATATGTACTTTTCTGGTAACTTTGTATTTTCATTTCTGACAACTGACTTATTTCCACCCTGTATAATAGAAATTTAAATAATTGATCTGTATTACCAGCAGTTTTTATTATTTACTAATAAAGAAAATTCACTTAGGAGAAAAAAGTGTGGTATTAACAAATTTCTAACATAAAGATAGAAAATAAAATATGTAAAATATGTTTGCTTTTCATTGAGAATTGTTAAAAAGTTCTTGTAAAATCGTAAATGTAATATTTTACGATAACAGAGAAATGAGAAATTTACCAATTTTACTGACAAGCAAAAATATTGTCAAAAACCTTATAGAATAGTTTAGTCAATAGCTGAAGAACAGATCTGATTGCATATCCCGAAACTTAGTAATAATGATTGTATTGTATCGCTGAAGAATGGAAAACTTGACGAAAAATTATGTTTGCTTCATATTACAGTGACTTCAACTAAGCCGTAATTTAATACTGTATGTTACAGTTTGTTTTTATATGATAATTGTTAAGCTGTTTGCCATGAAAACCTAAATCTTGAAAAATATTTAAAAAATAAACCACTTCAATCTAAAACTCGTGAAAATTTTAAATTTAAATTATTTTAATCAGTAGTATATCATTTAATAATTTATATTGTTATATTTAATCATACTACGTTAATGTCTACAGGTGTAAATTTGTTTTAATAGGAGGAGTACTTTAATTGATAAACCACTTCCTTTGGCCAACAAGAGCGCAATACAGGAGACTGATAACAGGAACCTTATCAATGAAACATGAACCGCAGCTCTTAGTCTGATTGCTACTCTTTATTCAGTAAGGATCTTTATTTCAAGGATGGTAAACATCAACCGAACTGCTATTAATAGAAATTATTCTCATTTAACCATGTGTACAGTTCAGTAGATATCTACCATAAATAATATACCTCAAAAACAGAAGAACTTTCTGGCATCAAAATTCAGAGGTTTTGCATTTTCGTACTCTACTGATATATTATATAATTTCTATCCCAATAATCTTTACAAAAGAAGAGTTGTTTGATTAAGGGGAGCACTTCGTAAAAAATCTCAAAAATTACAAATTTTTTTTTTTTTTTTTTTATTAAAGTTTGGAATTTCCCGATAACAATGGTGGTATTAAATTTTTTTTATGATGACTAGAAGTGTCCGAAATATTTTTTTTTAAATAGGCCTGCAGGCAGTTTCGGGCCTGTAGCAGTCACACTTTGAATGGTGCTGTTATAGTACTACTTCGTTGCAGTCATGTTCATGATTTGGTTGGCAGTGACAGTTTGTTATGTCAACAACTTACACTAACCAACAAAACATCTGTTTTATAACCATTGCTTATAACCTAGGTAGCATACATGTTTTGGTTACTGACATTTCTGTTTTAGAGAGTGAAAATTACGTAAATGATTATGGTTTTTTGTGAGTTTAGTGGAGAAGTTCTGAGTATTTTTTGTTATAAGTGTAGTGAATTTATAATGCCACGTTCAAAGCCTGCTTTCAAGAAACGCGTTTTCAAAGGAAATCAACATAACCCTCCAACTAGTCCTAGGCCTAGTTTCTCAGGATCAAGTAACAATCGAGGTACCAATACTCCAAATGTGGATAGGCCAAGACCTCAAAGTGCATCTTCTAAGAAGGTCAGTCCTTTTTTGAAACAGTACCAATTGAATGAAAATGATGAGTCTGAAAACTGTATAGTTAATATAGGATTGTTGAATGAGGCTCTTAGTAACGTTTCAGTGTGTAAAAATTGCCATGGCCAACATTGTTTACAAAGTAAAACACATTGTAGGCCTAGCATCAAAAATTATAGTCAGCTGTTCTGATTGTGAAAACACTATTACTGTGACAAACTCTGAATTAGTCAGGCCTAACACTAATCAGAATGAAGCAAAGTCTGATAGGCCTAACACATTTTATGACCTAAATCTTCGTTTGGTTTATGCTATGCGTAACATAGGCAAAGGTAGAGTGGCTGCGGAGAAAATTTGCGCTTTTATGAATCTTACACCTCCGCCTTTGAGATATCATGAACATGAGCATTACTTGGGTTCAATTGCTGAGTTAGTGTGTAAGAAGTCAATGCAAAGTGCTGTGCAAGAAGCTGTATCGGATTAATGATGGTTGCAGAGACCTCGCTATAGCTGCTGATGGCTCATGGCAGAAAGCGGGGTCACCTTTTCACTAAATGGAGTGGTATCAGTGACATCTTTATCAACCGGTAAGGTCCTAGACATCGAGATTTTATCTAAATATTGCAGATGCACTAATAGACTAAACAACACGCATGGTGATGGCTGTATCGCAAAACTTTGAAGGTTCTAGTGGAGCCATGGAAGTTGCTGGAGGCAGTCGCAATTTTTCAGCGCTCGCAGGCATTGTATGAGGCTCGTTACCTTGAATACCTTGGTGATGGAGACAGCAAGGCGTACTCCAGTGTATGCGAAGCCAAGCCCTATGGTGATACTGCCATAACAAAGATAGAATGCATAGGCCATGTCCAGAAACGGATGGGATCGATATTAAAAAATCTAAAAGCTAAGACTAAAAACACTCCCTGACGGCTCACGACTTGGCGGCAAGAACAAGCTAACAGATTCTGCCATTATTCAGCTCCAAAAATACTACGGATTGGCAATTAGACGCAACACAAACTCTGTAGAAGACATGAAAAAAAGCCATTTGGGCAGAGTTTTTCCATGTGATGTCTTCTAATGAAAGGCCTCAAACATGGACTATGTCCAGATGATGAAGAAACCTGGTGTAAGTACCGCAAAGCCGTAAAATCCAATGAAAAACTATGATCATGGCAGCCATTTTCACTTGCCTGAAAAACCTAATGACATTTATTAAACCTATTTTTCAAGATCTAGCCAATCCAACTCTACTGGGCAAATGTACTAAGGGAAAAACTCAAAATCCCAATGAGTCCCTCAACAATGTCATTTGGACCTACATACCTAAAAGAAACATTTTGTGGAGATTAAAACTTTGAAATTTGGCATATATGAAGCTGTTACAGCTTTAATGATGGCTACATTGGCAAATGCAAAGTATTTCAAGAAATAGGAGTGTCACCAGGGCAGCATTTTTATTACAGCAATGAAAAAGCTTGACCGGCGGCGAATTTGGAAGGCAGAGAAAGCTCAAGAAGATATAGAGAAAAAAATTAGACAGAAGAAAAACTTACTAAAAAGAAGTCTGGAGGATGAATATGAGGAGCAGGAAGGAGATCAGCCAGCCTATGCACCTGGAATGTACTGAAAAAGGTAATAAAGCAGTATTTTTTCCGTTTTTTTGTGTTTTTCCGAAAGTTGCGGTTTTTCAATACAAAAGTACATGTTTCTCAAAAACTACAAATGGTAGGAATTATGAAATTTTTTTTTTGTATGTTTGTAGCACTGTTTTACATATGTGGAACCACTAAAACATCACATTTCACTGAGTTCAATATTTATATACATACATATACACATATTTACTATAGGTTTTTGACAAGCGTTTTTTTAAAACAAAAATATATAACTTTTAGGGTATATGCCAAAAAAAAAATTTTTTTTTGGTTCCACGTGTTCCCCTAGAAGCCCTCTTTAAATGAAAAAAAGAATTATGAAGATACCTCAAGTAGTTCTTGAGATAAGTGTACCTATGTTAACATTACGAAGATAGGGCGAAGTGCTCCCCTTAAACTTTCTGCTTCGATGGGAGGATTATATAGGCAAGATAATAATTGGGACATATGAAACTATTGTATGATAAAAATATCTGTAACGTTGTATCAAGATCAAAGGCTTATATCTTACTTCGGTGTATAAGTAACTAAGTACATAACTATAATCATCGTTGAAATAAAATAAACGCAACAAATAGTTGTGAAATTTAAGTAATATTCTTTTTTATTCACTCTTGTTGTCCAAATTAATGTCCGAAAATCAAAAATGCTTGCAGCACAAATTGATCAATTTAAATTTAAGTAACTCTATTGGGAAATCAAAAGTCCTCAGTTTCTCGATTAAAAGTAATAAAGGGTCTAAAGCCTTAGCACATGGGAGTTATTAAATCAAACATCAAAGTAGACCAAACAATAAATTAAAGTTAATTTAATACTAGTAAATAGGAACTACAACAAGTAACATAATTATACTTAATACTATCTGCTCCCGCCCCACGTGTACGAACCAACAATTACCGTATTGAAACAAAAATCACACCTTATTTTTTATTGTAACATTATAATATTTTATAATTCTTCACATCGTGTCTAAAACTTATCTTGCCCAGGTTACTGACCAAGCCAAACCTTTGCTCGTAGAAATCAGAAATATCTACATGACAGAACCACATTAACGCCAAATAAGTACGAAATATTTTCAGTCATAAGGTATAATATACCATCAAAATAAGCTTATGGCAAAAATATATCATTGCCATTTGACCAGTATTTTTAGGATGAATTTAGGAATAGTAGAATAGTTTTAGGTTTAGTACAGTTAAAATAGAACACGCTAAAGGAAAGTATACCAATGATACTTTTATCATTACATTGAAGTTCAATTTAATATAACGTGACCTAATGATATAATCTTTACCACATTATGCATAAAATCAAGGTAATATTGGGCTCTAAATTTACGACGTAAATTAATTAAAACTTAAATTAACAGGACTAAATAGGCTAATTATAATATACAATAAATCTGAATTTACAATAAATTCAAGAATAGCTCAGAACAAAAGATTTTTCTAATATTGACACCGTGGTGTGTACACTTGTTGTCGATAATGAGGACGCATAATTGTACAATTATTAACCACTGCTGAAGAATAAAAAACGATATGGTGGCACAGTCATGCATGATGTTTATAATGAAGGGATGTTACATTTATTACAAAGGTTGCAAAACTGTAACAGTTTTTATTATAACAGCTAAACTCATTATAAATTAAATTTCATATTTAATGATATTACACTTATATTAAAGTCAATTATAGTATCGAAAAATTCCTGAAACCTAGCAATGTCCAATTTAAATCACTTTGTTAGACAAGAACTCTTGATAGCCAGGTCCTACAGACTTAAAATTGGGTACATATTTTCCTATAGGTCGAAGGAATAAGGCTATTTATTTAGGATTAAAAAGACAGATTTTGTCTGTTGTTTGTGTATTTATACGAAGGCACTTCAGAAAAAGATACGTTACATTTAAAAGTTATAGATTTTAAACTCGTATATTTTCTTCAAATTTTTTAAAAATTTAACAGTACAGATAATGTTTCTATCCATGAAGCATAGTGTGGAAAAAATCTATTTATTATCTTCGAGTGGTAGCCAATTTATCCTTATTTTGAGTATTAGTGATATTCGTAATTGTATTCTTATCATATTCGGTCATGGAAAATTACTTACAAAATAATATTTAGGGTTTTTTCATTAAAATATATATTAAATTTAAATTTAATATTATAATTAAAGGTAAAAAAATTATAAAACGCATTGTTTATAACTTACTTGATGTATCATATCCGGGTTATGATCAAACTGAAAGGAACGAAAAGAGCTTACACATTTTCTACAAGTATTGTAGCTGAAAGAATTATGAGAAAAGGCAAACGGAAATACTAGTCGAGGAGATCATTAGGTAATTTCCTTTCCAATCCAATAACGGAAAGACGACCCTCTTAAAGGTAGACAGAGCTATAAGATTAACGTTTTTCTAAAAGTAATACAGCTTATCTCAGATTAAATTGGTTATACCAATACAGAATATTGCTTTTGAATTAACTATTAACTAAGAGCTGTTATTGTTATAGAAACTCATCTGTGTAGAGCGTTATGAACTTTTTATAACGTTTACCTCCATATACACATAAAAGTATGCCATTCAAATGAGAGTGTATTTTAAAACGTTTTTTCATTATTTTCATTGGTGAACCACTTCCTTCTGACCTTTAAAAGCGCCGTATACGAGAATGATAACAGGAGTCTTATCAATAAAACATGAGCCGCAGTTCTTAGTCTTATTACGACTATTTATACAGTAAACTCTTTATTTCGAGGTTTTTAAACATTAACTGAACTATTGTAAGAGTATTTTAGCTGTGTGTACAGTTTTATAAAAATGAGACTAGTTTATTGCATAGCTGGAAAGAATTATCACTGGCATAAACATTCAGGTAATTCCTATAAAGGAAAAATTTAAAAAAATAAGTGAAGTGAAATGAAACTATTGCATTTAAATTAAAAATACACTCAAAAATAATATAAACCAGGAAATCTAAATACTAACGGCTGCATAAAATGTTTCTATGCAGTTTATTTAACAATATTTATTACATACGCCATTTAGTTTTATTACTTATTTTATTTTTATAATTTGCAGAAAACAGATTTGTAGACAGAATATAATTACAGACATTATTAACAGACAGGTAAATGAATTATAGTGCCAGCTCCCTGCACCTTAGACATCTTAAATACAAACAATTCAACGCAGGAAACATTACGTTTTTTATAAAAATAAGCATACAAGTTTAAAAAAGGTGATTTATATACTTTTATCAACTACTCAAAAATCGTCTTTACTAATTTTAATTAGTTAATGTTAAAATTATCCATTTCTTTTATAAAGTTTCGCAAATGTAACGTATTATGATCTGTCTAAAATTATAGCATTGAATATCAGATTTATATTTATATACACTAGTAACATTACTATGGTTAATAATTTCAATGCTCATACAAAATAGTGTTAATCAATGGTTGTTAGAAACGGCTAACCTACAGAGTTTATTATGAGGTCTTAGTTAAATATAGTTAAGGCCTTGTTTTAAAATCATGAAATATATTTAAAATGATTAGTGCAGTTTTAATTTGATTCCATCCAAAATATTTTTAAAATTTTCGGAGACAGTTAAGTGTGAAATTTATTACAAATTTTAAGATTCAATTCATATAATTTATTCATTCCATAATAGAATAAGATTTTAATTTTAAACCTTTCATAAATAGATGTTATCCCAAAATAAATGAAATTATTGAATGGAAATGAAACAATGACATCCTAAAATGTATAAAGTTTTTGAAATAAAAATAAGTAATAAACAGTTTTCTCTCAAAATACGCAATATAAAACAATCTTCTGACATTAAAATAATTTATATTTGAAAAATTTTTATTCTGAGAGTATTTCACATGGAAACTATAATTTTTATCACTATTGATGAGTTACAGGAACATTATTCAGCCTTTTGCTTCCTGTTTATTTAAGCAATAACGACCAAAGATCAAACCCATTCTCTATTTGCTCTACGGATAGGGTGCAGAAAATATAGTATTCCCTAGCTAAACCGTTATGGTGTTCGATATATCCACACGATTAATGTTGTAGATGTTTTTTGTACACCACTGAGACGATTTTCTTGGTAATACCTTTCTTTTTAAAACATTTAAATTGATAATAACTCTTCTAAACAATTTATTTATTTAAAAAGAAAAAGTAGTTTGCTGAAATGTATCTGTATCAAACCATAAAATAGATACGACCATAATAGTTTAACCTCATAAGTAGAATATTTTGTTTTAGATGTGTCTCATATTATCTTAAAGCTAGTATACAAATTAGTAAAGTTCGTACTAATTACTATTATAAAATTACGTTTGCACTAAACCAAGCTTGACACAATCCATTAGCATCACAATTATGTGTGGATTTGACAATCAAGTTTGCAAAAGCGTTCAGTGTGGGACCACAAACTTGTCTATCTCAGCTTGATGTTCATTGTCACCACCAGCTCGCTACTAAGTTGTCGAAGATGGAGATAAAAGTTACCTAAACAACTCGTACTTGTATTTTCATATGTACAGCAATAGAAGACTGTTTTCAGTAAATTCAACAATGTTACGTTTTATTGGAAATGTTTGTAACTTTACTGAATTTTCATATAAAAATTTACTTTAAGTAATTTCATATATATTAAAGTTTTTTTTGGTTAATGGATTGTGACGTGAGCTAGATATAACCACGTGGTTCATGAGATACTACAACAAAATAAATAATTAAATAAAATCATTATTATTCTTAATGAAACTCCTGAAAATCTAGTCGTACATTTCAATATGTGTGTATATATATTGACTTTCCCGGGAATCACAAAAATGTAGCATAATAAAGTC
Organism: Homalodisca vitripennis; assembly: GCF_021130785.1. Taxonomy (NCBI): domain Eukaryota; kingdom Metazoa; phylum Arthropoda; class Insecta; order Hemiptera; family Cicadellidae; genus Homalodisca; species Homalodisca vitripennis. The sequence continues at coordinate 98,177,563 of NC_060213.1, read as the reverse complement.
ACCTGTAATATAACATGACATAATGCTATAATTTTTACCACAATAAGTTTTCTACATCAGACACAACATTATAGTAAAGTAGATCTTGAATTAACGATATAAATGAAATACATATTGATACAATAGTAAAAATACGCTGATTATAAACTATAATGTATCATTAAGAAGTAAACAGTACTAAAGAATTGCTCACAATAAATATGTTTTCTGAGATTGTTGTTAATGAGGACGCATAATGATGCAGTCATCAACAACTGCAGTTTATAACAGACGATATATTAGGAATGTCATGCATGATGCTTATAATAAAAGGACTTCTACATTAACGAAAGAGGATGCAGCACTATAAAACTATTTACTTTCAATGAATTTCATATACAAAATGGGATGTTTTTAGACTAAAATTACTACTATTTATACCATATAACATTATAAGAGACACAACATGGCCTTAAAGAAATGCAGTTGCTGTTTATCCAATCATGGCTCGGAGCAATAGCTCTTGATAAAAAGGTTCTACAAACTTAAAACTCTGTACCTGTTCCAATGAAGAACGCTATTTATATTGGTGTCACATGTTTAAAAGCCACATTTTTCTTTTTGTTATACTATTTATGCATTATCTCTTGTTAGGGTTGTCGTAGAACTTTGAAACTTGGAATGGCTGCTATTAGTTCAAGGAAGAATCATTATGATATAAAAGAGGGCAAAAGTTCAAAAGGCAGTTATTTGTTAGTCCATCCGTTCTCTTCCCGCGTATGTAATATTTCATGATAGAAAGGTCGTACATATTTTAAATTTCAGACATGGTTTCTTCTTGGTCAGAAGAAAAATTAAATTTAAAAGTCAAAAAGTAAAAAGGAAATCTGTTGCTTTGTTTGTCTGTTTGTGCGCTAAAATTACCTCTTTAATTATACAACGTCAGTCCAAGATACGGTTCTGAGTGTTTTATTCGTGGCCTGTTAGTATTGATATCCTTCTTCAGTCTTTAATCCATCCATTTTTATTCCAAACTCTTCAAAATTTCGATGATGGTTTACTTATTCATTGTTTTTTCTCAGTACTATACTTTTCGGTCATAACGTGACCAAAGATACTCGTTTTTATGCTTCTCCTAATTATCCCTGACTATACTTACTCAAAATATTACAAAATATTATTATTCAAAATTACGATAATGGTATACTTCTTCATCATATTTTTCTTGCTACTATACTTTTCGGTCATAACGTGACCAAAGATACTCATTTTTATGCTTCTCCTAATTATCCCTGACTATACTTAGTAGGCTCGTCGTGACTTCTGATGTTATTGAAAGTTTCAGCAAGATTCTAATGGCTGATATTTGACAGGACATCTTTATCTTTGCAATAGCTAAGAATTATTGGCAATACATTTTAAATATGGATATTGTCATATACTGTCTTTATGGTTTTATTTTATATTAAATGAACAGCCCAAGAAATGGCCTCATATCTAAACTTGGTCTTGTGTATTGCTACCTTATTATTTTTGAGTGCCTCCCAGTATTCTCTTGCTATCCCCTGTCCGATTACCAGCAGTCTTCGTAATTATATAGTTAACATATTTGTTCAATCATGGTTACACCTTTATTACTTACTGAGATATTCAATTCTCATTAAAATAATATAGTTTTCAATGTTAAAATTATAAAAAAACTATTTCTTAATAGATTACAAGTTATAACGAAATAAGAATATCAAGCAATGAAATAAAAGGAAATAATTTTCTAAATTGTTTTACAATCCCTTTTATTGAAACAAAAGGAGTTATATGAAAAGGAAAATATAAAGGCCAATCCGGGAGATGATTGGGTAATTTCCTGTCCAATCCAATAATGGAATGTCAAATGATTGTAAAAGTACTCAGTTTTAAAGGTCTAACGCTTGCCTTGCCATTATTAATACTGCATTTTAGGTATCATTGGTTGTGACATTAAACTATATTTGTCTTGGATTATTGTAACTCATACATGTACCTATTAGTTTGTAACGACCCAAACCTAATAACAATAATTCAAGAAATTATGCTTTATTAGGTTTAAAAAAAATCTCATCCATTTGTTAAAATTTAACTGAAGACATAATAATTTTAAAGTGCACAGCACTGTTGAGGACAGCAATAAGACTGCTGACAGTGCAGAGTCAGCACCTGCGTGTGCTGGAGGGCAGTCTAGTTCATGCCCCAGACTCGTAGACATGTAACTCTCTGTCGCCCTATTATACATAATTTTCTAAATTCTTTCAATAATGTAATTCAATACTTTATATAATTCAGAAGTGCTCTCCCCCTTTGTAACGAATCTAAATTGTTTAATTCTTATAAATTAATCAATAATAAACAGTGTTTTAAAATTCAAACGTTCTTGCTCAAAATGTATTTCTTTTCCCGGAATCATCCGGTGGTGGCAGCGGATACCAATAGGATCCCCAAATCAGTCGTACTAAATATTGGAAATATTATTTTTATTGACAAACAACTGACCTCTCGCCTTTAATACCGCAGTATAAGAGAGTGATAACAGGAGCCTTATTAATGAATCAGGAGCTCTTACTAGTATGATTAACACTCTGTATCCAGTAAAATATTTACTTCAAAGTTAGTAAACATTAACCGCACTATTACAGATTGATAATTATTACAGTTTAGCTGTAGGTTCAGTTCTGTAAAAATGTGTTTCTTATATATTGCATAGGTGTACAGAACTATTCTTAGTATAAAATTTCACGTATTACCCGTAAAGTTAAACATGACACAAATAAGTAATAATTAGAGAAATAAATAAATTACAAACTAACAAAAAAATCGAAATTAATATAGTGCAGGAATACAGTAGATTACCTGCAGCGTGAGAGAATGGCTCTGAAGTTTACTTTACAATATTTACTATATAGTTTACATAATTATGTTTTGTAACGGTCACATATATAGAGTGACAGACAGCTAAATGAATTACTGCACTAACTCCCTGAAATTTATAAATCTTAAACCAAAACGGTTAAATTATTAAATAATGCGCTCTTAGCAGGAAGATATATGTAAAATATGCCTATAAGATGGAAAAAGTCATTATTATTATTGAATTATTCTACATGTCGAAAATAATTTCACCAAGTTAATGTAAATAATCTTCTTTACTCACTATACCTCCACAATTACATACAATTGTTGTGAAGTGATCATTATTATAACGGTAATATAAATTGAAATCATCTTTATATGTATTTACAAAAGACAATTAGGCTAGCCTACAGAGGTCATACCAAGGTCTGAATTAAAGGCTTCTTTTATAATCATTTATGTTATTTACATGTAGTTATACATATTTATAGGTAGACTAGTATAATTTGTATTCGATTCCGACCAAAATATTTTCTTGTTAATGGGAGATAACTTAGTGTAAAGCTTATTAATTTTGTGAATGTTCAATGTTGATTTATAAATGATAAAACACTATTCCATCCATAATTATTTATTACGCAATAATTTACAAAATCATAAATATTTCATAATTTACCTCAAGAAAATATAAAGTCTTAAAATAAATAAAATTATTAAATCTAAATGAAAACTCTGACTTTCCAAAATATATTTAATTTAAAAGTGAAATTCACTAAACTGCACTATTTTCTTTTCAGAAATAATAAAATAAAAAGTTTACAACATTAAAAAAACTAATACAAATAAAAATATTTGAGAGCTTTTAAAACACATTTAAAGTTGTAAGCTGGATTTCCATTTAGTGGTATCCTCGGTCCTGTTTACACATATCAATTTATAAACTAAAATCTTTTCCTAAATTCAAGATAACTACTTACACGATTGATTCAGTTTCTATATTTATACACCCCTTTAACACTTTTCATGCTAACCCGTAATTTATCAATGCGGGTTTTTAAAATGATATTAATTATTTGAATTAATTACGGCATTCATAAAGAGTAAGTGTTTTTCGCTCAAATTCATATGAATCAAATCTTAAACTAGTAGACATGTCCGTAATTGTTTAACCTCAAAAACAGATTATAATAGATTCGTCTCTAGACCGCGTTGGAGCAAGAGTATACAAATGACTAAAGTTAAATAACTTTGCAGTAAATTAAGCTTGACACAGCCACTAGAATCACAGTGATGTATGGACTTGACAAAAAAAGTTTGCAAATAAGCTTTCAGTGTGGAGTCAGAAACTTGTCTATCTCAGCTTGGTTTTCATAGTCCCCGCCAGTTTGCTACTAAGTTGTCGAAAGATGGAGATAAACAAAGTTTACTTAAAACTTTGAGTTAAATTTATTGTATTCACCTTGATAAAGCCTGAAAGTTGTTTTACTTTTAATATATAAATCTAGTAATAATATGTAAAGGAATACTAGAACAATTTGAAAATTGTTTATTCCTTTTAAATTTGTTGTGTTTTTTATTGTGTTGTAAGATAGACATAACCATGAGTTTTTGTAAAATACTAAAACTTGTTAATAATATAAAGCAAATATGTATTGTTATGCCTTATGAAGATCAGCATTCTTATGAATTTAGAAATATGAAAGTCTTAATAAACTATGATGAGTCTAAGCATATGGTAACATTTGTGAACATAGCACGAATATGATTTGTTATTGTTTAGTTACATTATAAGTGTCTAAAATTTATAACCTATAGTGATGAGTAAGCTTATTATTATTGTATTCATCAAATCTTATTATACTTCCGAGAAAACCATAAATGTCTTTTCCAATATAATACTTAAACTAAAAGTGTACTTTTATAATTCAATATAAGGTTTTTTAAGGTAGATTATTTACTACGCACTACAGTTTCGATAGATTTATTACTGCCAGACTAATATATATATTTAATGTTTACAACTAAAAAAGTTTGGCCTGTATATTTATTTTAATTATAGAAATCACCCTATAAGAGGTTAGCATTGTTCTTCAAGTATTGCAGTCTTGTGTACAAACAGCATTTGTTACGATTTACCCAAAACATGATTAATACCAAATGACGGATATCTGCCATCCTATAGCTAAATTAAAATTAATAAATAAAACTATACTCCTAAGCATTAAAAACGATGTTCTAGTAACTTTAAGTTATTATTCAGAAAAATAAGCATATTAAATCATTTCTAACTGCGGTTTCTAACGGTTAAACGTGAACTATTTACGTATATTAAATTCTTTGATAGCGCAGGAATATCTAAAGCAAAATATAGTGTCTTTATAAATAGTAGCACAGCTTTAGTTTTTTTGCCTGATTTTCTTCTGCTTATGTACGTATCAACAAAAAAATAATAATTCTAATATGAGTTGAGCAATGTTCACAGTTTTGTATACTGATATGTGTTTATATAGAAGTAAATAATTGTAAACCGTTTAAGCACACGAATTAATAAAGCATTTCATTTTATTTTATATAAAATTAATCGAAAATTTTATTTTTATATTTTGGTATATAAAATTATATTTATTACAAACGTATAAGGAGATTTATATTTTGAAATGGAAGTTCTATTGTAAAAGCAATAATATATTTATTAGATACAAGCGCAATAGAAAAAGATATTTTAAAACCTCTTAAAGCCAAATTATCCATTGTGTGCAATGAAGACAAAGGTAGAACTGTAACTTTGCACTTAGATACTGAAATCTGACTTGCACTACAAGATTGCGTCGGCTGTTTAATTACTCACTTCGTGCACTAAGTATAGACGTTTAGTTTGGACCTCCTTCACTGAAACTGCATATTCTAGCACATTACTGGCTTATTTCAGATTATATTATTAGTTCTTGATCACGGTTCTCTTTATACATTAAAATGTTACTTTTAGTTATACATAAGTATCGGTAAACTAACAGATACACGATCATACTTTTAAGCACATGGAAGAGCAAGAAACTTTAACACTTTTTCCCAATATGAAACACACTCTAATGGCATAGGTAAAATGAATATTTAGACCATTGGTAACTAAAAACAAGAAAATTACTATAATACAATTAAATCAATGCGATATTAATTTGTACTTTTCTACTTTTGACAAATATGTGTGAATGCCATTAAGAATATGAATGCATTTTAAGAGAAAAATTCACTGTAAATGTTGTGAAAAATTGAAAATTCCTTTCACTTTTGCTATACAAGAGCTGAGATATAACAATTTCCAACAATTTAAACGGCGCTCCTCTCCATATTCATTTTTTCACTTAGTACAAGAAAATTACGAAAACCCTAATTTCACTTATCCATATGAGCAAATTTTACATGCTTCCAGAATAACACGCGAAATTACTCATATTTAGGGATAGAGAAAATCTCCTGTCAAGATTCCGTGAGGAAGTGTAATAGTAACTATCTCAGTCATGCCATCTTGGAAGAAAGTGAGACTATTTCTGTTCCAAAATCTTTCAGTTGGAGGAGCAGGGAAAGCCATACTCCATCATGGCCATAGTTTAAAATATTCAACAATAATGGAGAACCATATGCTCCAGTAGTCATCCTCCAACAGATTTACCGGAAAACCGTTTTTATCCCATTATATCGGCACGTTAGATATGCCGCTGCTGGATATCTACTGCACTGCCCAGAATAAGCTTGGTAGATCCAGTGGAGGTTTATACGATCTATAAATTAGCCAGAAGTTGACACTACTTGGGTCGTCTAAAAACTTTAAATTGACTAATTAACTTTATTTAATATTTGCTTACAATCTAACTACTACATGATTAATCAAAATAATAGTTGTTACTGCTTGTAAAAATATCAAATACCTTAATAATAATAATTAATACCTATTTTACTAGTTGTTTAAGGAACGCCCGTTTAAATTGGTTATTGTTTACTATTATGTAAATTATGATGATTGGAGTGTCAAATAAGATGCCTGAATTGTTACCGAATTATTAAAAAGTTTACAGATTTCGGATATAGCCTTTAGAATACCATTGTATCATACGTTAAATGGCCAATAAACACGGTATATTAATGTACATTTTTGAGAGTGTTCACCTCCAACTACTATTGTTATCCCTTTTAGTAACAAATTTTGTCTGTCTATCCGCAGAATACCTCGAAAACAAACTAACATATACTTGAAATTTTTATTGAAACTCAATAAATGTATTAGCAACATAGGAACATAGGACTCTGAATGAACAGGGTATGTATCCTCAAGGCTATGCAGATGATGTTGTCATACTCAAGCATATGGTTCGTGTCTGGGAATGATGCAGAGAGCACTGGCCATTGTGGAGCGATGGTGTGACGAAAAAGGACTTGCAGTGAATCCTTCGAAGACCGTCATGATACCATTTACAAGTAGAAGGAAACTAGAAATCACGCAGCCAAACCTATGTGGGGGCCAGATACAGATAAGTAGGGAGTTCAAATATCTAGGAGTCAAACTAGATGATAAACTCACCTGGAATAGTCATCTGGAATACATAATCAGCCGATCTCAGACTACATTGATGATGGTGAGACGTACGGTAGGATGCATATGGGGGCTTAGACCCGACATGTCACATTGGCTGTACACCAGAGTCATCAGGCCAATGATGGTTTATGGCTCAGTGGTATGGTGGGCAAAAGTCCAACAGGTGACTGCCGCAAAAATCCTGTCAAAGGTACAGCGGTTAGCATGCTTGGGGACAATGGGCGCCATGAGAGGAACACCAACCGCTGCTATGGAAGTAGTGCTAAACCTCCCACTCCTAGACATATTCGTCATAGGAGAGGCTAGGATGGCTGCCTACAGACTGAAATGCAATGGGAACTGGCATCATCACCATGCTAGTAAGCACTGACATTCTCGTTGACATTCTAAAACTGGATATTCTAGAAATGATGTCTGACAGAATGGCAAAGGTTACGGACTGGAAAAACCATTTCAAGTCAACATTGTTGAAAGGAAGGAATGGTCAAAAGATGAGGCTGACTACATGAAGAAGGCTCTAACCTGGTACACGGATGGGTCAAAGACTCTGAAGGGTACTGGGACAGGGGTCTGGGGAGCCAGACCTAGTGTTAACTTAAGCTTTAGCCTAGGTAAACTGGCAACTGTCTTTCAGGCTGAAGTTACAGCCCTTGCAGAATGTGCAAGAGTTAATGTGGAAAGGGGCTACAAAGGCAAAACTATCTACATTAACTCGGACAGCAGGGCTGCTCTGCAGGCCTTGGCCAACCATGACTGTAATTCGAAGACAGTCTGGGAATTCCATACGGTCATGAAATTGCTGGCGAAACCCAATAAAGTTATTCTAACTTGGGTGCCTGGACATAGAGGAATCACAGGAAATATAGGGGCAGACAGTTGCGCTAACTTGGGAGCCAACTGTCCTCTTACCGGTCCTGAACCAGAGGAATCGTGAGGATAGGATAATATAAAGTGTGAAGGGTATTTGAGATCAATACGTGGTATAAAATGGATATATTATTTTTGGGGTTTACGTCAATTTTTATGATATAACTTGTGATTTATGTTGCTCTGTGTTCTCACCTTGCTGCGTAACTAAGTTATATTGAAACAACCGTTTGGTCATTAGAATACTAATGAAACTTTTAAAAGGTACATGATTGGGGTATCACTCATAGAGCTGGAAAAATTTATGTATGTCCATATGTCTAACTGTATGCTATCCGTGCGTGTCTGATAGGGAATACTACTTACTTGTGGTCTGATAGTGTATGGTCACTCTGTTGGATTTGGCTGAGCATCAGTGAATATTTGTACATTAGATTTATAAGTAACAATGGTGGCAACGAGAAAACAGTGAATAAATGATTGTGTCAGAAACTCAGTACGTTCGTAAGATACTTTAATATAAGATAAACTAACACATGTAGACTACTGATCCTGAACACAGAAAATATATTTGTAAAAGTAAACGTTTAAAGTTGTAATTTCAATGCACTGTCGCATTCTAGTACTATCCATACCTCACTGGAATAAATACTAAAAAACATAGGAATGTATATCGTGACAAGTTATCTCAATAAATATATTTTATAACCTATAATTATAAATTGAAATTAATTTCTACACACTTAAGAATGATTTATATGATGATGTATATCCAACCAAAACATGTGGATAATTTGGTTATTGAAGCATATCACTTAGTAGGTTGCATAGTTTTTTTTATACCAAGGAGATGTTAACATTTCTTATCTGTAAGACGGATCAGATATATGCTTAAAACATATGCTTGTCATGCAACCTCAGAGTAGGATTTCTGGTGACACGTGGTGTTGCGTACTCCTACGCTGTATTAAATGTAGTCAAAAAAGCACTGAGAGACACAAACAGGTCTACCGTATGAAAAAAGGCTTCTGAAATTCTGGTCAATAAAGCTAAACATTATTAAAACTAACAATTAATGTTTATAGTTACTAGTACGAGATAAAACAAGATGATCTAGGATCAACTGAGGGTAATAAAGTGTTTTTATACAGATCACAAACTAAGCTAATTTAAGTAAACTAAATAGTTGCATATACAGTTTCCAAGAACACATTAATCCATCGGAGTACAATATACAAAACACCATGGTTATTCACTTCAACAGATACCTAGTTACATACTTGGCCGAGTGTTGCAAGTCGTAAAGGGCTGTTGAATATTTGAAAATATATCCATTTCTCGATTTGTTATGAAAACTTTACTGCAATTCAATATCTGAAAAATAGTAGTGGTCGGACTGTATTTGGTGAAATTTTATTATTTTCATTCCAGGAATTGTGAGCAAAAGTATTTTCATGACCAATTTACGCTCAGATTTGATTCCTAATAACTTGATTGTTTGTAATATTCTAGAATCCCATTTAGTTCAACATCCTTATGGGGAAAAATTCGGTTTTCGTATTGTGTTATAGCAAACAACTGATAGAGTAATATATGGATTACCTTAGATTTCAAAAACTTTCTCAACGTAAATATTTATTTATACTAGCAATACATACGCTCGATTAAATATTGGATTAGTGAATTGATACACCATATATATGTAGAAACAATAACTACGTATACTGACTGGTCTATACAGAATGGTCTATTTACTCTCTTAGGTTTTCCTATGGAAGAACAGGGCGTTTAAATAAATCTTTTAATATTAAGAGTTGACTTTTAATCTAATATCTGCAGTCTTAGAGATATTAAAATCCACTCACTGTTCCACCAGTAAGATAAACGTTATGTTTATATTTTTAATCCGGAAAACGAGAACCTCCTATTAACCTTATTTTCAGTTATGAAATAAACACTCCCGCTTAGAGTTGTAAGGCTAAGCTCGTTTTTTAATGAGTATTGCGCTAAAATAAAGAGTCGGTTGAAGAATTATGTTAATAGTTTCTATAATAAAACCTGTTGGAATACCAAATTGTTTTGGGAGTGTTTACCCTGACTTCCATAAATAAGTTTCTCTTTACGTTGTTCTCAAAGTAGAAACAAAAAATTTTTGCTATGTTCATAATATAACAAGAAATGTATTAGATATAGGCTCTTGCGTAAAGATAATAGAGTGAAATTTTAATGCCTCTATTGTCCTACAATGACATATTTACATAATTTATCATGTAACGTCTTTTAATCATATTTCTAACTTGTTCTCACTAACATATTAACATCTAAAATCTTGTGTAAATTGCTTAAAGAAAATAGACTTTATTGAAATATGAAATCTGGAACATATCCCACTATTACATGAGCATAACGTCTATGCTATGATGGTTACAGGTATATACATACAATTATAAGATGAGTTCTTCTTAGTGCAGTTAATAAATAAATCAGATTAACCTCTCAGATGAAGATACCGTTAAGAGAAGTATGATCAGTTCCGCTACGAGCATACCTATACAGAGTCGTCATCCTCAATGTTGTTGACGCCTGTCACTGAGTATAAGCTTTATCTCAAAAATTATTCAGCAACACCCAGCCAAAAAGTAAAAAAACCTTCATCTAATGACCATGTGACTCATCAAAAATCGCTACAAGCATTAGTGAAACTCAAATAATACATTCTTTAATCCAAACATGAGTGAATTTCCCCTTAAACGTGAAAATTTCTAAGCTTACAATTTCGAAACTTCCAACTTTCACGAAAGACGGTTATTTTCGATCATTAAGAATCGCCATGCCTCCATTTTTTCTAGTACTGAGCAAAATTGTTTTTAAATGTTTTCTCATAAGAATGCTTTACTTTTTTGACAAATAAAGTTAGCTCTCAAATTAAAATATTAATTTAGAAAGAGGAAATCGACGTCAGACGTAGTCGTGAGTCTCGTTGATATGATTTGAGAGGGTATATAATGTCTGAACCACACAATGATTGCCTTCTTAGACCTGTCTAAAGGAATCAAATGAGCTGACCACAATTCACCACTCGAAGGACGATTCTTACAGCACCAGGTGCATGATCCTTAAATGCCTTAGCTTTTTTATAAGGCATAGATATCAAGTTCTGCAAATGTCAAATTGATGGTCAAAACGAATATAAATAAGTTAAGTTTTCCCAGGAGATAATTTTCAGTCCCTTGTCTTTGCTGATTAATATCAACGACATAGAATCCCCACTTCTGCATGGAAGAGTAGTGCAGTATGCTGATGATACGATTCTCGCTTTTACGGGAATATCAAATTTATTCTTGGTTCGCAGGCATTTTACACATAATAAATGGGTCCAAAAGTTCCACAGCCTCAATCTCACAAACAAACACCTCCAAAATTCAACGTTTAAAACTTTTCTTTACGTAATGTGGGCAACCAGTGAGTACCTGCCATTTTGTTAGCTAAATCCACACTGAAATAACTCCTCTATTCAAAATCACTAGGAACACACTTTGATTGAGGCTTGATTTGGAACGAGCACAACAATAATGTTTGCCAGAACGCCAAAATTACTTCAGCCATGTATGGTTTTCAGGTCCTTAGTAAAATAATGCTGGAGTCAGGTACTGGTTACAACTTAATGTGGCTTAATTCAAACACACTTTTTCCTACGTTCATGTGTGGGAGCCTGGGCAAAATCTCTGTACCAAACACTCCTGAAAAAGCGAGTCAATTACTCGAAAAAATATTTAGAGAGTCGTGCAGTCAAGCCTTCAATGAATTGCAGGCTGTTCACTCTCCCTCGCAGGCAAGTGTTTGTTTCTTTAAGAGCCTACTAGATGCAATAAAACATCGCCTAACACATTAATCCTTCAAAACGCCCCTTATGGGCAACCATAACAGAGACTTTCAGATTATAGAAGTTTTAAAAAAACACAGTATAAGTTAATCATATGACAATTTAAAACGTGACACAGTAAACGATGTAGCGTAATTAAATGAGCTTTGGAAAAAACATGTAACGTGACACTTACTGTTCAGTATTCCTCTGTTGTTTTATTATTGCAGAGTTATTTGTAGACTGGAAGGTTTGGAAAGACAATAGAGCAAGTTTATTACATCAAATAATCGTTATGTTTCATAACTATATTTAGTACTGGCATAACTAATTAGTCAACTGGCACGTATAAATTCCCGGTAAATTTAAACATACATGTAGCAAAGTGAGTAATGACCACATCCAAGGGTAAACCAGCTAGTTGTGGGATATTAATTGGTACCGCTGCCAGGGCTAATGACAAACCCGGGTAACATATTTAGCCAGAGTGGGCTCATATCCTGGGATACTTTATCAGCACACCCGCACCAGCAGCACGTATTAGCGCCATTACTGAATGATGAAGTATGTCGGTGTTTTAATGTAATCTGTGTAGATTGGCACAGTTCCACTTTGCTTTTTTATATAATTTCTTTTTGAAATGCTGGTAATTACCACGAGAGTACTTTCAGTGTTTAATAGATTTATTACCTCATTTAAACTTGTTGTAAGTACTAGATATAATTAATGCAATTAGTTTGATTCTAGAAGAAAGGCAAAGGGGAAACCACAAAAGTTTTGGTGTTATTAGGAATGATGTTTTATGAAAAAAATAATAAACAATTATTTAGGTAAATAGTTATAAAAACATGAAGAAACATAACCAGCACAGAATTTACACTGGGTTTTAAAACTCTAATAACAGATTTCATTGATAATTTTGTATTCTACGAAAATGTATGACAAACCTTGTATTAAGCAAACCGAAGTAAACCATCAAACATGTTATGTTATACATGACTGTATTACTTATTCCCTGACTTTGTTAATAAAGTAAATCGTATTTGCATATAAAAAGACGTTCTTAAATAACAGACATAGAGTATTTTACAGACTACAAAAGACACCATGGAGGCAACTTTCTGGAGTGATCTGTTGTCTGAACCCTCAAAATTTGAGCACATATGAGTGTCAGAGTATTGTGACGTCGGGGCCCATGTTCCCGCCGTCTGGGATTTCTGGAGGGGGAGGTCAGCAAGGTGAGCGCCCGAGGCGGTGTGTACGTGAGAGGACTCCGGCGCGAGCGGACGTCCGAGCTCCCTGAGGGCCGATCTAGTGTAGGGCTTAGCCTAGTGATGGTCGTGACGCGTGGTGTCCATGGGTTCGGAAGTGTTGTCGTTTAAATAAAGTTGCTGTAATCTGAGTTGCGTTTGATTCCTGAGGACACCCCCTTCGCCCCAGCTGAGCAGGAGGCGTGACAAATTGGTGGAGGCAGCCGGGTATCCTGAGGTGATCCAGAACCAAAGACGGATTAACGATCCCAGGTTAGTAATATAATATTTAATAGTAATATAATATAATAGTAAATATTTCTTTTTAAAATTCGGATTGTTTTTTAAGTAAATTGATTAAGTTAAAAAAAAAATGTAGATTGAAAGAACAAGAGAGAAAGTTATTTTTTGATCCAAATCATTGTAGTTACCTTTTGAAAGCAAAGTGTAATTTGGAGTAAATAATTTTATTTGTTTTCTCGTAGCTTGTTAGCCGAACATAATTTTGTAGTTGTTGTAAGAGTAGCCTACTTAGCAGCCACAGTGCGTCGAACCAAGGTACCGGTAAGGGAGGCAACCTACCCGTGATGTAAACAAAGCTGTTTCTTTTTATTGGTGAATAGAATAATTTTGAGAAATAGTTTGTGTTTTTATAAAGTGGTTTAAAAAAAAAAAAAAAAAAAAAAAAAGAGAGAGAGAGCTTGTCCATGGGTAGGCCAGGTCAAACCCAATTGGTACGACGACTGTCGCGGCATTGAAATGTTGTGGTGTTTTGAATAACCCTTGTGTTCAGGGGAATATGTATATTTAAATTGTTGATTTGATTTGGATTGTGATTGTGATTTTGATTTTGTTTTGATTTAATTTTGTTCTGATTTGGTTTTTATTTAAATCTTAATTCGTGATAGGGTGGAGCAATCGTATGTCGTCCCCAAACATCAAGTTTAGTGTAAAAACAAGAAGTCAGTCAAGGCTGATATCAGTTAGTGAGGTTCCCGAAGACCCAGGACAACCCCAAAGACATCTTGAGGAAGTAAGAACCGTAGCTGAAGTCGATTTAATTCCCCTACCTGGTAGTGGTCCTGACGGTGAAGAGGAAGTAGAAGCTATGGCTGAAGACAGAGGGCCTGTTATTACTCCAGGAAAGTTCAGGGGCGGAATGGAGGACAACGTGGAGGAGTATCTAGCCCAATTTGGAAGAGTGGCAAAGGCCAATGGCTGGAACGAGGATAAGATGTTGGTTATTCTCCCCTGTTACCTGGAAGGGGCCGCTCTGAAATGGTACGAAAACCTAGAGCAATCTTTAGGAGCCAATATCACCTGGGAGCGGGTAAAGAATGGAATGAAGGATACGTTTCAAGCAATCGCTTGGGATGAACAGATGGAGTTCCGACTGCGGATGCGGATGCAAGGGGAGGAAGAGCCCGTAGAATCGTATGTGCAAGATGTGTTAAATTTATGTTCAAAAGTGGACCCCGGAATGAACGAGAGAACTAAGATCAAACATGTTTTAAGAGGATTAAGGCCATCTCTATTGGAGAAAGTGATGGTGATGACCAATGACACTCTAGAAAGCCTACTGGCTAACGTAAGGAAGATCCAGACGGCACGTTTCATGGCTGGACAGCGGGTAGACCACCTACTGGGGGAAGTCTCATCAAAGGCGACAACTAAAGGGAACGCCAGTCAGCCATCCAAAACGGAAAGAACACAGGAGATAGAAAGCAAACTAGAAAACTTAACATCTGAATTTGCCAAGTTAAGCATGCGTCTTCTAGAACAGCAGGAGAAGAATCGAGATACACGAGGCCGCATGACTGAGAACAATAAGCAACAGCCAAGGGTTCAGTTCGAAGTTCCGAGGGAAAGAAGAGCACAAGATGGTGAACAGTATGGAAGGTGGAACCGAGGGAGAGCAAGAGGAGCCTACTCCACCTCGAATCGTGGAAGAACTAGTGACGGTCGAGTGATATGCTACCAGTGCAATAGACCCGGTCATTATGCTGTTGCCTGTCGCTCAGGAAATCAGGGAAACGACAGAGGGAATCACTAAATCAGGGAGCGAGTGGTTCCGCTAGAATGAGCTCCCGACAACAGAGGATGAGCGTCTTGTGCCAAGAACATGAGCGCCGAGAATGGCATGACACATGGAGGAGATACAACCGAAATCCACGCCATGAGTATCGCCGTGGGGATTTTACCAACGCTATACCCAAGGAATTCCCTCGTCCCGAGGCCAGTACTGTTAGGACCGTGGGAGTATTGGAAATAAAAGGAAAATTAAATCAGAGGACAATGCCAATAATATTAGATACTGGGGCCTGTGTGAGTTGTGTTGATGAGAATCTGGTAGCCAACGTGAGAGACAGGATTAAAGCAGTACAAGGAATGAATGTTAAGACAGCCACCGATGAGCCGGTACAGATTTTGGGTAGAATAGAAATTATCTTAGAAATCAGCCACTGTGTGATATTGTTCCCAGTGTTTGTGGCCAAAGGAGTGGGTGACTGTTGTATCCTGGGTAACGATTTCCACCTGAAGTTTGGTACAACAATAGATTTCTCGAGGAGAAGAGCCCAATTTATAATCGCCAACGGAAGAAAAATCTCAGTAGATTTCCTCAGCGCGGAAAAAGACGCCAAGTATTTGCGTCCACCTCCAGACCCCTCGTGGTTGAAGCACATACAGTTTGAAGAAAGACAACAGATACAGGCGAGAGTAATATGTGATGATTCTACTGAACTCCCTCCAAGAAGTCAGAGACTCCTGAAAATTAAGTACGAAGGTTTGTTGCCCACTTTAGGATTAGGTCTGTTCTAGTGCCCTACGGATTGACTCACGCCGAGCCACCTAACCAAGTATTGGTGATGAATCTGGCAGATGACAAAAGGTGCCTACAAAGAGGCGAAGTGTTAGCGGAGGTATATGAAATCTGTTAACTGCGAGAAGAACCGACCAGCGAAGTCGAGGGAGCAAGACAAGAAAAGAGCGAGCTTGAGGAGGCGAACATAGATATTAATCCGCAATTGAATGAATGAATGAATGAATGAAATATGCCTTTATTCAAGAGGCGGAGTTAGGGCTATTTAGCCCTCTCTACCACTCAACCTCACATAATATACAGATATATATATACATATTTACATTTAATGACCTTAAAACTATAACAAATTCCATTTTAAATTAAAATTTAACCAAAATATATACTACTATGTAATAATTAAAAATCAAATTTATCAGCTGAATATGTAGAAAATTTCCAAACAAAGATAAATTAAAACTTAAATTAAGAATTTACTTTTTAAATAGTTTCTTGTTATTGCTACATTCATTCTCTCAAACACACAGCCTGACCACAAGCACGCCACGAGCACCCCCAATTATCCCCAGAGAAAAGAAAAACCCTACTTAAACTGCTAACAGAGTTTAGAGACCGCTTTGCCTGGAAGAAATCTCAAATAGGACGAACAAACGTGTGTGAACTGGCCATTCCGCTCACTGACGATACCCCAGTGCATCAACCTCCCTATAGGGTGTCGCATCGTGAGCGAGAGATTATCAGGGAGCAGGTGGATGAAATGTTAACGAAAGGAGTCATCCGGAAAAGTAACAGCGCTTACGCATCCCCAGTTGTACTCGTAAAGAAGAAGAACGACACATGGAGGTTCTGTGTAGATTACCGTAAATTGAACCTATGTATCCAAGATCTAGCGTACCCCTTACCATTAATTGGAGATATATTGACATACTTGAACGGATGTCAATAGTTCTGCACCCTCGACATGAACTCTGGTTATTGGCAAATACCAATTAAGGAGGAGGATAAGCACAAAACTGCTTTTATAACGGCAGACGGCCCTTCGTGGTCAAAATTAAAAACTTTGAAAATCACCTCTAAAATTAATCATGTTTCCAGCACTTTCGAGACACTAGACGAATGCTTAGACAACGAATGGCCTAGTCAGCTGCCGCACTGGAATTTATCTTTTTCAGAACATAGAAAGTTAGAGAGCCCGACGCTTAAGATTTTGTCAGTGGAGAGGGACATGTATACATCACTGTCAGCCGTGCTGCACTCCATTTATTTTTGTTTACTAACCATAATTGTTGTGAGAAATCCCCATCTAGTAGGCTTAGGTATAGGAGCATTTGTGAGAGCAGAAAATGAAATATTCTCCCCGAATCAGGAACAATTTATTGTGGATTTATTTTGTGGCATTATAATAATATTGGTTCTGATTGGTTGTCGGTACGTCGTGGGATTATGGGTAAACTGGAGATCCAAGGTATCGAGACGAAAAGGCGACGACATAGCGATGACCGCCAAACGTGACGTCAGAGACGATGGCTTGCCAAAGAACTTACCTATCACGGAGGTCGATGGAAAGGAGCTGAGAATCACTCTTGAATGGTGGGACCAAGTTCGTGATCAGGTATAAAGGATACCAGGTAATCGTTGTAACCATAGGTAAACTTCGAGGTAAACTGTATAACTGTTGTGAACGTTATAGTGTATGATTAATAAAATGTATAAAATATATTATTTCAGGAGATTATTGTTATCATGAATTCGTAAACATGTAAGTCCAGTGTGTGAATGAAAATGTGGGGAGTGTGAAAGTTTGAATGAAAAAAAAAACCGAGTGGCCACTCAGAGTGAATGTGAGTGAATATGAGTATTAGCTAATATAAGAGTTTATATTCCAAAACTGTTTATTATGATTGACTAGGTGAAATACATGTTCTGTTTTCAGCGGTACGTATAAATACGCCAATATCAGCGTGGAATGGTTAGAAGTTGATTTTGAGTAATAATAATTAAATTGTAAACTCATAATTATTCTGTAAATACAGGGGACCCTTGAAATAGTTTTAGAATTCCTAGATTAGGTTAAGACTTAATGTTTAAGAGGATTGGTACGTCGCAATGACATAATAATTTGTTAGTAAAATATAATTGCCTATTGTATTATAACACTGATGTAAAACATTTAATAATAATTTATGTTGTTCTTCCAGTTGTCATTAACGTAATTATGAATTAAGCGTTGACAAGTTAGTTTCTAAGATTGTAACACCATGTACGAAACCAAATGTTGTATATGGTTATGCTAACCTATGTTAAGAACTAAGTAATTACTTTTGTAATTTGTTTGTAATTTGGGGAATAAAAATAATCAAGTATTAACTTGTCAATGCATACAAAGTAACTTATAAGTTGTTCGGGTATAGTTAGCTATTAACATATTCTTGTGTGGTATTGAGGTAGTTATGTTAAAAGGTAGTTAGATGTATGTAAAGAATAAAATTTAAGAGATAAGAGCTTTGTTGAAAAACGAAGTCATTTCATGCTAAGTCTTAGAGCACCGGTGGGAAGTCCAGTAGCTCAGAGCCAGGCCGGTGACCCGAGAGGTCAGGTGACGAGAGAGGCCGGACGGCTACTGCTGACCACAGCTACTTTTGTCACGTAGACACTGCCGCTGTGCACAACTTCAGTTACAAAACTTTGTACCACCTCTTGCACTGTAAAATATCTGTATCCTGTAGTACATGGTTACGCTTATAATGTCCTACTATAGTTTGTTTCACTTGTCTATGTTAATGAGTAGGAAGATGTCAAATATCTAAAAGCCTTGTCGTGGACTTATAATTACAATTATTTAGTTTGGGTCCCTATAATAATATCCACTTTGTAAGGTTATTATCTATAAAAAAGGTGTTTTTGCAATAGTAAGTTATAGTATGGGTAGATAATAAGGATTAATGTACTAGTTAGTAATTTGGTAAATAGTTCTAATAATAATATTATCATGTTTGAATTGGAATATCGTCATTGTACTAGATCATAAGAAAGGGCAATATAGAGGATTAATATATTTTGTTTTGTATGACTCGCACAGAACAGCTGAATGGTTCCGGAATGTGTCATGAACTCATCTATTCATATACAATTATAATTTCTCGCTTCAAGTAGTTATAAAGACATGTAAAGTTGATTAATGTATTTTAATATAAAATGTCGAATATACCTACACGTAAGGATAGATGTATAATATAAGGGAATGGACACCACCGCGGGTATTTGAGTAAGTTTCTATGAACTAATGTTTCTGTCAAATAAATGCGATTACACCAATAGCAAACATTGCTAACTAGAGTAGGTAGATAGGCTCTCGTAGGACAACATGTTTTTGTAGAAGGCAAACCTTTGTGAGGAACGATTCATTGCCTGTTGCTGGAATAGCATTAAAATTAATAAACTTTCCCTGGAAATGTATTAGTGAAGCGGTACCGATGGGAGCGAACGATTGAGGCTCGTGATCGGGCCGTCCCAACGCCAGAGACTTTATGTGTGATCGAGCCGTCCCAACTTCAGAGACTTTATGTGTGATCGGGCCGTCCCAACTTCAGAGACTTTATGTGTGATCGGGCCGTCCCAACGCCAGAGACTTTATGTGCCAGTGTAAATGACTGGCCCTGAGAAGTGGCTGCCGCAGTGTCTAAAGACAACTATTGACTGTTGAAGAACCCCGACCGCTAGCCACACTTTTAGCGATACGCGGCGAAACGTGAGGGTAGACGCCATGGTAACTTGTGCACGTGACCCAGCCGCCCAGCTGAACACAACCATGGGACCAGCTGCAAGGGCCTGGAAGAATGAAGAAGACGAACTCCTAGAGGGCATCCACCCCAACAACCACCCTTAATTTGGCTGGGGGTGTGTGACGTCGGGGCCCATGTTCCCGCCGTCTGGGAGTTCTGGAGGGGGAGGTCAGCAAGGTGAGCGCCCGAGGCGGTGTGTACGTGAGAGGACTACGGCGCGAGCGGACGTCCGAGCTCCCTGAGGGCCGATCTAGTGTAGGGCTTAGCCTAGTAATGGTCGTGACGCGTGGTGTCCATGGGTTCGGAAGTGTTGTCGTTTAAATAAAGTTGCTGTAATCTGAGTTGCGTTTGATTCCTGAGGACACCCCCTTCGCCCCAGCTGAGCAGGAGGCGTGATAGTATTCTCTTGTACTTTAACATATAGTCAAATATTGTATTGATATTACCTAAGCTGCGAATAGGTTTCCATGTTAATTTATCATAGCATTGTATGTAAAAGTAGTCTTAAATAGAGGAAACGTAAAGGTTTATTTAAGAAAAAAGTAATTAATTTGAATTGGAAGAGCTATAATCTAATCGAAAAGGAATAAATAAAAAGAATTATGCGAAAAAATAAACAACTAACAAAAGTGCGAACTGTGTTAAACATAAACTATTACCATATTTTCCAACTACTGTTTTGGAATCGGAGGGAATATGTCTTTTATCTTTATGTTGATTGGTACTTCCTGTTTATACCAAAGCTTAACGAATTAATGGACGGCTTTGGGTACAATTTAAATCGAAATTCCACTGTCTCTCGAGAGTGAGGAAACTGATATGAATTTCTCCGACTGTGACCTATACAAAAAGTATTTAAAACTGAAAGTGTGATGGGAAGATAAAAAATTGGCATGCAATTCCTTAAAATGAATAGAACAATGCGAAATCAGCCAAAAAGTTGGTTTAGTACACGGCACTTATGGTAACGATATATGTTTGTCAAATTATTATTAATAAATAAATCTGTATTAAATCTGTGAACAAAAACTTTTTCCAAGGCTTTTTGAATACAAAAATATTTCTCAAAGCAGAAAATATGAAAGACACAACGAGAAATTTAACATTAGTCTCTAACTCTGCTTGTTTAAATCAGAATGAATAATAATAGGTTTTTGTAAAATAATGTTTAAATTAACGTTTTTAAGTATATTAATGCTATTCCACGGAAATAAGTAAAATTATTTTACTCGATATTGTATAAATAATAAAACTATATCAAATTGTACAGCTAAGTATTTAAGTATTCGAGAAAACTTCAGTTATATTCTTCTAGTAAGAGTGGTAATCTTGGGATGATTACTGGAATTTTGCTACAATTAATGTCATGTCACATAATTATTTTTCTAGATACTCCCTAATATAGCACAGTTTATTTATATAGTAAATATGGAAAGTTTGTTTCCTAACACTTACTCCATCATTTAATGCACTCCTTAAGCACTCTTCCTAATCAAATAACTTTACGAGATAATAATTGTAATGATTGAATACATCAACAGAATAACTGTCATAACCATCCACTTCGATTCGAAATAAATGTAATATTAGTTATCAATAGCGTTTTTTTTTAATTTGGGGCCAATGAAGGAATAAACTTTGTACATCTTATATATAGTTGTAATGCTCAAAATATATATTTTACTCACTACTGTATATGTATAATTATATGTCCTATATAATTTTCTCTAATCAACTAATTTTCTAACCCTCATAAAAACTGCGAAAGTATTTACAGTAAATCCAATTTCATTAAATCAATTAGACATGTCCCATTTTGATAAGAAAAGAGCCAAAAATCACTGGTAAAACTACACAAGTTATCCTCCACCAGGAAATACTTTTAATACATAATTTATTTAAATTAACATTCAGTTTACTAGGTTATTGTATTATAAGTTACAATTTTAAAACATTAGTACTCCGTAATATAGTAAAATTTGGATTACTAGAAGGCTTAATTACTACCAATTACTGATATTAGATAGAATTTAGATTCTTGCCAGGTTTAAGTTTTGCCTAATTTTATTATGTTTTAGGGAAAGTTTTCATAGAAAATATACCGTTTGCCATCTCCCTCATTACGGAATTCATGGAGATTACCACTGTGAGAATGTGGTAATCTTATATTCCAGCACAAATCTTACCTCTAATTACATGAAAAAGAACATAAAATTGTAGCATAAAAATACAGAAGTAAAATTTGTATATAGCTTGGATGTGCTCGTTACCCATATTAACCATAGTCAAAAAGATTTATGTTAACTAATGCTCAAAATACATTTAAATTGATTTTTATTATTAGGATTACAAGATGGCGGATATTAAAATTTTAGAAAACGTACGGATTTGTGTTTGTGTGTTTTATACATTATAGAGTAAATACTAAAAGTTCTATTAGAAATCTCAGACCGTTTACGATAAGAAATTAATCTGGCGTGATTTTTCTTATATCTTAAGATTTAGAGGTGGCGAGAATCCAATTTGTTTAATATTAATAAAAAACTGAACACGTAACTATGGTAATTCCTAACAGAAGGAGATTAAATGTTGTTCAGAGACAGCATTTACAGTACCTTAGTTGAGATCTTATCAGATCTTAACAAAATAAAAAGATGGCGATCATTCACATTTACTCATAAATACAAGGTCATCAAAAAGGTGGGTTTGATTTTGATTTTCAATAACTCAGAATGCATTAAAAATAATTTCATTATTATTACACTAAAATATAATAAAGTTTTATTTAAATATTTAGTATGTTTCTGTGTGACATCCACCTGAGGCACAACACACATCGAAGTGATACTCCACCTCTGTCCAGGTCTCTATATCATGTCAGGAGTCACAGTTGTTATTGCATCGACGATTCGGTCTTTGGATGTTGCAGGCACTGGATATTTTAAACATAGATAATAATTTTATGTAACCCCAAAAGAAAAAATCTAAAGGAGTTAAGTCAGGGCTCCTTGGTGGCCACGCAAGAGGACCACCTCTACCAATCCACTGATTAGTGAATCTTATGTTGAGAGCTTCACGCACAATAAGACTGTAGTGAGGCGGTACTCCATCTTGTTGGAAAGTAACAGTTATTCCTTTTTCCATTTCAACATCATACATTTTTGGAAAAGCAGAGCTCTAACATGTCCAAGTAGTTAGTTCCACGGATTGAATCTTCAGCGAAGAAAAACGGGCGAACAACACGATTCTGCATGACACCACACTACACGTTTAACTAGGGCGAATCACGAACGTACTAAAACACTTCCTTGAGTTGTTGAGAATCCCAGATTCTACATTTATGTCGGTTAACAATGCCATTAATGTGAAAGGTGCCCTCATCCCTAAAACAAATCCCTTAGAGATAATTTGGATCATCGCCAATGCGATTTAGCATCTCATCAGCAAAGTCAACACGTTTAGGTCGGTTTGCGGGCTTAATTTTATGGGGCAATTGAATTTTGCACGAATTTAGTCCCGGACGTTTATGAATCAGATTTTGATTTGGGGTTTTGGTATACCTAGTTCCATGCATATACGAAATTTCACTTTTACCAAATGAGCCAGAATTGTGATTTAAAATAGTAAATAACAGAATGTAGGATATTTATATTTAACTTACAATAGTATTTATTTTGTTCATAATTATTATTACATTATTATGTACGTACATATAATAATTCATAAGAATGTATAAAAAGCACAATCATATCTTTCAATATAGTAATAAAGAACACTGCGGGAATTTATGACCTGTAATTAACCAATCACACAATGCTATTAGAAATGAAACATTTCTCAGAGAATTCAGAATTTGTCTCGTAGTGAGATGGAAAATGAATCTCTTAATTATTTAAACTCGTGTTCTTAAACTGAATGAATGATATTGTCTATTATGTTCTTGCACATTACAGAGCGACTCCTTACCATTTGAATAGAAATATAACAATTAAAATCTATCTAGTCACGTTTAAAGTTAGGAGAAACATATGTATGCCAATAGTAATTTAAAATTGACAGTAGAAGTATATTCCAGGGAAAAAATCATACTGTGCGTAAATAAATATATTAATATTTGATAAAATATTATGCACTTCCTTAAAAATACAAATTATATTATTATTTAGATTGCTCGACACAGACTTAGTTCAAATACATCCAAAAGAAAATATATTTAAATATTTCACTTTTTAAATAATTCTGTACACTACATTGATAAATTAACTACCATAGTCAGATTTGAAATAAAAATAATTTGTGTCAAATAAAAACATCTATGCAACACTATGTAATGGCGAATTTTACAATCTAAGATTTGTAATATTGTGCTTAATATATTATTTAAATTAAATAAATGGATTTGAGCAAGCAGTTCTAAGTACTTTTTAGGTAGATTTCTAATGTATAACTTTTGTAATATGTAAATAAAACAATTATCTAGCTATCTATCCATTCAATATCATCATGACTACTCTGCAATTCTCAACGCATATATACGAAACTAGGTACATACCTAGTTTATGTATAGAACGTATATACGTTCTAAACATCAATAATTGCAAGATTAAGTTTATCATTAAAACCACTCTGACTTAGGCGGATAATTAGATAGAATTTTAACCGATTTTAAAGCCAATTTTAATGGACATACTAAGTGATAACTACTAACCAAGTTCCGGTTGCAGAGCACATTTGAGCCAACGATGTTTACCTATAGAATTAAATGGGATTAAAATTATTCTATAAAAAGTTGGCCAAATCTCCGTTAGTTAGATGGATTAATAAAATCTTACAAGATGTTCTGCAGACAAATAATCACTACGGTGTCTCATAACGATGTGAGAAGGCAACGAGACAGAACTCGGCATAAACTTTGGTGAAGGAACGAAAATTGCCATAAACTTTATATTCGATAAATATAAACTAATTGATGGGTTTTCAGCTGTCTTTTAAACGAGAGAGCGAAGCCCCAGAATCAGATGTATTACACAAATAGCTACTTTGAAAATTGTTGGGGTTAGATCGTACCCTTATATACTTCAATATGCAATAAAACATATAATAGTTAACCATATTTAATACTAGCTCATAAACTAAAGTTGGAGCTCCTAGACACAAAGTTATGCTAAAACGATGTAATTATTTCAAGCAAACTCGAAATGAACCTTTACATAGTAAACTTAAATCAAAGGTAATTTGACTTATTACTTTTAAAATAAAATATTATACTCTAAACAATTTTTGATTTTATATTTAATAAATATTACCCACAGTTTTTGTTAGTATAAGACACTCACTGAATGAAAACACATTATGAATGAATGAATATTAAAAAAATAACGCACCGTTGTAATTTTTCGAAAGATAATATAGAATAGATTTCAAAGGGCGGAAGATCTAAGAAATCATGACATGCAAGATAAAGGAAATATACATCGTCGCACCAGCCAGATGCCGATAGATCCTAGAGGATGAAATCTTCTAGTGTTCGGGAGCTTCCAGAAGTCGGTAAGACTCAATGGCCAGTAGTTCCTACACGCTGGAGTTTATAAGTATCCATAAGTAGAAAGATTACGAAAGACTTTAGTAGCAAGAATCTGTCAGAGGCTCATATTTGCTAAAGACTGGGGGCTGCTACATATAGAAAAATGCAAATTGCATATAGCTAACATAGGCCGGTGCATGATATAGACTGAGATGTACAACAGATCTGTGCCTGATACAGTCCAGGGGCTGACAGAAACCGTATCTACTACAGATGGAACCTGCTAGAGGTCGGGTCCTCGCAGAGGCTGGGTGCCCCCAAAGGCCAGAATCTTCCAGATACGAGGAACTTTCAGAGACTGAGAGCTGTCAAATACTGATATGTACCAGAAGCCATGGGTTCCCAGAGGGTGATGCCAGAGGACTATGCGAAGACTATGAGTTGAGAATACCGGCACCTGCCAGAGTCCAGGATGCTCGAAGACCGCGATCTTTGGATAACAGAATGCCGGCTCCTACTAGACTGATACCTGTCAAAGTCTATAATCTTCCACGGGCAATGTATGCAAAAAGACTTATAGGACCAGGAATTGCGTTAGGTGTTTATATATTTATAAAATGTGTTTGTAAAATTAAAATAATCCATACAATAATAAGTGTTGAATTATATCTTATTGGGTCTTATTCTAATGCAAAGTGACCCATGTTTGATAGCATTAAGAGTACTAAAGTTAACAAATTACATAAATTAAGGTTTTATTTTTCAAATTGTCTAGAACGGTGGCTGATAAATTACTTTATTTATGTAACGGCCAAGATAAATATGCCACGCTTCCCGCTTTTGAGATACGACGTCCTATATTAATGGAAGAGGATGGGTCGGTGGGCGTTCATATTTTATTAAACATCGTGCGTAGTCAAACAGAACTAATCATATAAATATTCTTTAATTTAAAGTATTAATATTTACTTTATTATCCCTCCAACTGATGACCAACGGCACAGACGTTCATCAATAACGCTTGTGAACTAATAAAGCTGTCGGTTAAATTTTCGCTATTATTACGTGAAAACCGTGTACTTTATTAAGACGTAACTTGGACCAGTCGAATCCTCTAGTCATAATTACCAATTCTTTTTTAAAATTTATATTCGTAATATTACTCGTTGTCAGCTATCTCGTCGAATTCATTAAACTGCAATCTCCAATATAGATGCCTAATGCCAAAATACAGTTGTACATACTTTAAATTTTTTACCAAAAACTATTTGTGTTGTAAATAAGTGTATATATGTTATAATAATTTTTACTACAAAACTGTGTGTATTTAGTACATTTACAGTATCTTACTATCTCAAGTCATGTGAAAGTTACCTGGAGCAAAACTTAGAAAACAAAACGTGTACAATACACATTTTTTCAATTTGAATACAAATAAAAAACAATGCTCTTGTAAGTGCACATTTGTATTATTTTAAAATTTTCTCCGGCTCCTAAAAAAGTGATATAAAACACTTTTTACTTAGCATTTACCACATATTTTTCAAAACATACTAAAAATATACTGCGGAAAGACAAACACCAGTGCATCATTCTGAGAGATTTTTATTATCAGTCAGAGGGCTAAATATTAGGTATATTAATATTATATTACACTTGACCCTGTACATCCTAATATAACCCCGTAACCTTAGGTAATATATATATATATATATATATATATATATATATATATATATATATATATATATATTTCTTCAGTTTGTAGGCGTATTGGATCAGTAGCTTAAGGAAGTAACATTAGTGTTATTACCAAGTAAATATTTTGCTAAAATGTACAGTTAATACTAAGATAAACTTAACATTCATTAAATTTCAAATTACTGACGTGTATTAAAACATGTAATAACCTTTTGACAAACGTTTCGTGCAAATATTATTGTTATCACTTTGGACGGATCTTGCTACAACTATACAATAGAACATTGAAGGATATACATTTTTGAATTCAATTCAGAATGAGCTCAATTAACGTTAAAATATACAATCTTGTCATTACTTGGAAGAATAATTCCTTACCAAACAACTCACCCTGAAAAACAAATCTAGGTAACGTATTCCTTAAATATCTAGTCACATGAGATCTGTAGATTTAGTTAAATTGGTATTGTTTACACCAAAATAATTGTGCTAAAATTTAACACACATTACATGTACAGACGATATTAAGATCAAGTAATAATTTGATATTTTTAATATTTTAAATACTTACAAATGGTTAAAACAAACAAGAATCTATTGATAAACATTAAAAAAACTTTTTTATTATTATCAATGTGAACGTAATAAGTTGCGTTGAACTCAAATACATAACAGATTATTAGATTAAAAAATCCTCAATTTTAATTGAGATACTGTGACACATATTTATAGTAAATTGTTATTACCATACAAGGGGTACTTTTTACAGGTAGTTCCAACAAAATCAGGTGAACTTGAGCTATAATATAACCTTGTCACTATACTCCCCCAGGGATTGTACTGACAAGTATAGGACATGACCTGAACCTTGTATATTATCCCTCGAGGAATGACGTCACAGCCACTCTGTGATAGCAATATAGGTTCAATGCGCACGATCCTCAGAACCAGATATCTCCCTGTTACAAGCGGAACTCGACATAGTGATTTGTTTTACTGCAGTCAGTTTGTACCAACGCAGCAATATATCATTGTGATTAGCATCACTAGTTCACAAATCTTCTAAACCCGTTATTTCTTTGGTATTTTTTTGTTAGGGAAGCAATATTTCCTATACAATTTCAAAATCCAAAATATTATTTAGCAAAATATAATGTTTTACATATTTAAAGACACGGGATGAATACATTTATTTATATTTTTTTTATTAAATGGTATCCAGAATAAGCTTATTAATTAATATATTTTGTGTGACGTGTAAAATTTCTTTAAATTTAAACTGTTTAAAAACAAGTACTTTGTGTCTTTAAAAAGGGAGATACGAATAGCTAAGTTCTTCAATCATCCTACTAGTTCTGAAATAATATATATTATTTAGAAACCTTGGTTTGAAATAATGGAAATTGAAACTCCCAGGCATAAACCATGCCTTGTACATAGTACTTGCTACCAAAATTATGGCCACAATTAAACCTTTGTAATG
Organism: Homalodisca vitripennis; assembly: GCF_021130785.1. NCBI lineage: Eukaryota > Metazoa > Arthropoda > Insecta > Hemiptera > Cicadellidae > Homalodisca > Homalodisca vitripennis. Next base: position 98,148,820 of record NC_060213.1, on the reverse strand, counting down.
AATTACTTACTTAAATTATTACTTTAGAGTAAGCTTGAAATAGTAGGCTTCAATTAAGTTACAATTATAAATATAGTTGCTTTCTTCTAATTTTTATTTTCACTATGAAAATGCTCTGAAGAAAAATCAGCCTTACCCATCTGTAGAATATATAATAAAAGGAAAATTTTCACAGAACTGGATTCACATATTAAGTAATTTTTTTCAGATTATTTAACTAGATATATTTTCTTAACATGAATCTTTAATCTTTTTATAAAATAAAACCCATTACTATTTTTTGTTGTTTTTTATGTCGTTAGGTATATTTTTTAATTTTTAATTATGTCATTCTATTTTGTTTTATATGTAACATTTTTTATGTACATTACTAACAAAATAACTATCACAAACAGTACGATAATGAGCTAGATATGAAATGTTTTTCGAACCAAATATGATATTCATTGATAATGGTCTTAGATTAGGACATGTATTCAATTATTTAGGAAAAGTTATATAACATTGGTTCAGCTGAAAGTCATGACAAAGTATTTATTTGGTTTAAAATTTTAATGAACACAATTATAAATGTAAATTAAAGGTTTTATATACATTAAGAATTGTACAGAACGTATCAACATTTGAATAATGACTCTCCTTAATTGCACTAAACATGTATTCATTACACATAAATTGTTTATTCCAAGTGTTATCACTACACGTCTAACAGCTTAGACCAAGTCCAAAATGTAATTAAGTTACTATCAAATTTAACAATATAAGTTGACTTATTTATGACTTAGAGCCGGTTTTCAAACTGACCTTTTTTAAAATACATGCTTGCGTCCTCCTGTGTGTCATTTACGCTTTATGCTAACGAGTCATGAAGCAGGTTGTGCCAAATTTCCAGCACACTCTTCAACCGAAACATATATATTGGTGTATATTTTGTCCTTGTAGTTATGAAGGTGTTGTAATCTACAAAGGTTTGAAGATCTTGCTGGTCAAGCTACATTTCCGTTGATACGACTTTTTCAAAAAAAGCATATGTATCTTTCGAGTACGGTAATCGTTAAGGTTCAAAAGAATCCCCTCTGGATTTAAGAGAATATGATCAATAATTAAGATTTGGCATAGTGCTTTATTGGATAATACTGTTTTGGGTGTTAACTTTTGGTATGGGAAACTTAGATAAGCTGGATTCTGCAGAAGTATTATTGGACACTATTGTCGCTGAACGCATGAATGCAACTTATGTTTCAACAAGGCGGAGCACCAACACAAAACCTTCCGCCGCCGCAGCAGACTTTCTGAATATCACATCTCAGATAGAATAATAGTGTACACATTTTATACAAATAACTAGTATTTTGTATAACATTCACCATATAATATGTCAGTGTGAGCTGCAAATAACCAGAACAGGAGAGCGCAAGTAAGTATAGTGGTCGCTTGGATACCTGCCTTGAGTCAAAATCGAGGAATCACAATTAAGTTATTTTCTAAATGATTTAGGTACGATGTTTTTTTGTAAATTAAGTATTTATTAAATTATTTTACAACCCTTTAAAATTCTACTAATATTTTTTTACTCTGAGTTACAGGTTTGGTTTGAAAACAGTATATCAAGCCTGTTTATTAAATAAATTTATACTTTACAGAAAAGTTTGGCGCTTCCAATCGGCTAAAAAGTTAAGTATATAAAAATTATAAAAGGAATGATGAATGATAAAACTAAGTTTTAAAACTGAATCTCTAAAAATAAAATATTATTTTCTTAAAAATGTCAAGTTTATTGTTACATTTGGAAAGTGCTACCGATTTTAAAATAATAGAAAGACAGGTGCAATAAATATTAAAATAAGATATAAGTATTTAAAGTTTTATGATCGTGATCAAAATGAGTTTATCACTATATATATATATATATATATATATATATATATATATATATATATATCGGTGGTTGAAATTACTCTGTGGACCAGGATATTAATCTTGTGCACTATAATTTATGTAGTAGTGCAGTGTAGGTGATTATCATGAGAGGTTTTAGAATAATTTATACATAATCTCCCTATTTCTGCTTGTATATTGGGAAGTAGTACAAGATGAACACGACGAACACCTTCGTGGAATAAATATTTGTCTAACGAAAGGGAAATTGGTTAACCATCACATCTGCTAACCACACACAACATAACGTACTGTTGACATACGCTGAGTGGCAGCCACCATAACATGTTGACATTATACGTTTGATGTTTTCAAAGGCCATTAAATATTATTTTTATAAAATAATATTTAAGAGCAAGGTTATTCTCTAACAATGCTTATCATTACGCTAAAATTGTATAGTTTAGCTCTACAGATTTTCTATATAAGTCCCCCGAAAATTATTTCCAGACTCTAAAATCAGCTCCAGTTATAAACTGTATAAACAGTATACGTTCTATGTTACATATCGCATTTTTTTTGCAAACGATAGCTGGTTCAAGAAAGCCAAAACAATTTGAAAATTAATACAAATATATGTTTAATAATTCATGAGTTCGTGTGTGTATGTCATTTTTTTAAATATGGCGGCAATCTGATAACTATACTTTAACAAAAATCACGCTATTTATAGAACAATATAAACAGTATAAAAGTATAAACAGTATAAGTTCTATGTTACATATCGTATCTTTTTTTTCAAACGATAGCTGGTTCAAGAAAGGCAAAACAATTTGAAAATTATTACAAATATATGTTTTATAATTCATGTGTATGTCATTTTTTTTAATATGGCGGTCATCTGATAACTATACTTTTAAGAAAATCACGCTATTTATAAAGAAATATAAAATTTTAAATAACTTCTGAATTGCTTGTATAATTTCCTAACCTGTTTGAATAAACTATTTTTCTTAATGACATTCCAAATATACATTACATTTAAATGTATTAATACAATTCAAATATCGCAGTAGGTTCATGAGTAGTACGTTCTTCTAAATAAATACTGAATAACTATTAAAAAAATCTAATATATTTTTGAATGTTAACTGTCGGTTTTTATCCTAATTTCATACGGATAAGTCATAATCTTTGAAATCTTATAATATTAGGTTGCGTTTCGTTTGAACTGTGTACGTGTTAGATTGTAAGTTTTGACATTTCTTTGTGTAGTTTCAAAATTAAGGATACGAAGACTAGAAGAACCCGATCTAATAACCCAGCAGTCTTAAAACGTGAAACAAAGTAGTGCACTATGATGTATTTGACTCGTTATAAAGAACAGTGGAGGAGACGAATATTGTTTTACACATAATATTTCAATGATGGGAACGGTTGATTCAATCCACCACAGGACTTCAGATGTTGATTCAACGACTCCAGATTAAGGAGTCAAGGAATGTTAGTATTAAACTTCAGGTACTGTACTATGTGAGAAGTTGAATAGGGCTCAATTAATTAAGCGTTTACATTAACCAATTAGATTAGGAGAAAATATTTTTCTTGGTAGTGCTAACTGATTCAAAACTGTTTGTTTTATAAAAATTGCTTTAGTAGGTCAGGTAAGCCTTATCCTGTACGTAATAAATAATTGAGCTAGTTACCTATTAAAAAATTATATTTACTTATATCAGCCTTCCAATCTGTTTTCCGAGTAGCTCATAAGAAATGGTTCTTAGACATAAATCTGTACACCGTAACGTAGCGTAGACATCTAATGTAGTTGCGTGGTTAAATGTATATAAAAGTAAAGAATGTCTTATTTTAACAGTCGAGGTTAGGGCTAATAAGCCCTCTCTAAGACTTAACCTGGGGACCAACGGCTTAAAGGTGACTTCCGAACAACCACAAATGGCCGGGCAGGCGGGCTGCTTGCAAGGACAGGATCGGTCAGCGGTCACCCATCCAAGCAGCAGCCACGCCCGACGTTGCTTGATTTGGTTATCTTGCCATAACCACCGTACCCGCTAACCTACGCCATTGGTAATATGACGCCAGGTATATGTGACTTAAGGGGATTCACCACTGAAAATAATGAAAAATTATGAAATTTTCAAAAAAAGTTCTTTTGTCATATTTTGTTATTTTGAACCTACTGAACAAAAACATAGTATCCTAAGACCTATATTTTAACCCTAAGTATGAAAAAATAACGTTTTTTGAAAGCGCGTTAATGTCCAAAATTTCACATTTTTACTAGATACCTTATTTTGTACTAAAAACATCATAATTTCTTTTATATATTTCATTATAAATATGTAAACCAGATATTTAAATCTAGTTTAATACGCATATCAATCATTGTACTGTTTTATTTTCATTACTCTATGCTGAAGAAGAAGAAGAAGTAGTAATATAAATAGTAATAGGAAAAAACGCTGCCAAGATTGCCAAGCGCTTCGACAATAAAAGACTAGCACTGGCACAGAAACGCAAAAAGATGAAATTCACAGAGTACAGAAGGAAGTTGAGACATGCACAGCTTGAGGAAGAAACCAGGAAAATAGAAGCGGAGGGGAAAACATATGGTGCCGGTGACTTTTGAACGTCACCGACCGAACTGTGTTTTATTTTACAATGTATATATATATATATATATATTTTATTGAACACTGACATAATAATATGACCTAATATTCATGTATAATACAACCTTTTGACCTAATATATTGTGTAAATTTATTTCAGAACCATAAACTAAAAAAATATACGTGATATACTAGTGTTGAACCTACGTTTACTTTCTATCGCAGTTTTCCGAAAGTTTGAATTTCGATAAATTTTCAGACAAAAATCGATATATCTTGGGAACTAATTGAGATAGAAAGTTCATATTTTTACTACATATTAAGTACATCTTTTTCTAAATATTTAGGTAGAATTAGATTTTTAGGTATATATGATGAATAGAAACATAATTTTATATATATATGCATGTTTTTTTTTAAGTCTAAAGTTTACTAAATTATTTTATTAAAACGACTAATGCTACCATGATAAATCTACCTAAATATTTAGATTAGATCCATATCTTCAAAATTAGACCATGAGTAGTGCAATATCTTGGATAGTTTCTTAGATATATCAATTTGAAATATGGTCTGAAAAACGCGAAAAACACCCTTTTTTATTCACTGTAGGCTGTATGTGACAACTATTTGGCAACTATGTGAAAACTGTTTTATATTTTTGTATTTTTTGTTATCCTACTACACACTAGAAAAAAAATGGTTAAGCTATTTTTATTGTGTATTAAAAAAAAGTATGTTTTCAGTGGTGAATCCCCTTAATGAATAATATTTCATTTTAATGTCAGTAAATGTGCAAAACATCTGAAATATCTGTCATCTGTGTGTTTGAAAATTATCTGCATTTATATTACCGCTTCTCAATTGCAAGAAATATTTTCCTCGAATTTGATTGTAACATATTGTTAGCATTACGTCATTAGGAATTTAAACTTCTTTACAGAAACCGGCTGTTATCGGATTGGTTATAGGGTGTTACAACCCTTGAACAGACACTGCTGTGCGTACCGCTTGAGTATGATGTGTGTTAACCAGCTGTTTGAAAAATAATCTCATAACTCAACACTGGAAAATTGGAAACTCGTGAGCCAGAACGGATGTATTTCAAATTAATTCACAATGGCATGTCTAGAGTGTAGAGTGCTTCAATGATACCTAAAACTAAAAAAAAACAATCATATTTAATACCTACAGTCAACGTAACAATTAAAGAAATTTTCTTTAGAATATATACAATTCCTATATGAAAACATTATTTTATATACTTCATACATTCATTTATTCAAACTGGCTTTTTAGATTCACAATGTTCAACACAACATCCAACTCCAGTCAAAGAGATATTTTCCTATTACTTGTATGGCAATGACAAATTGTAACAGCTGCTAAAGCCTTTTCATTCACACTTCTACTCTGAAGCTTACACCTCATTGCTGTCGGAGAAGCCGATATATTCACAATGTCGCCTTAGTGCCAGCAAGATAGGGTTCCTGGAATTGTCAAATCTTTTATGAAAGGACTGAGACAGAGATTTGTCGATAAGGCATTTATGCTCTTAATATATCTGTCTGAAAGAAAAGAAATCGAGTTACTGGTATAAGCTTTACATAATAAGTGTTACATATTACTACAAATAATTACATTATACTACTATATGATGTAATATTTATTATTAAAATCATAAACATTTTGACTAGTTTTATTGTAAAGTTACAACGCTGATAACATTTTTAATTATAAATATCAATAATTGTTTGCATCATGCACTTACTAGGTACTTATACTCTTTAAATTCTATTATAATCTTAGTATATAAAAAGTAAAAACTTCGTTCACTCAAATGCTCATCACTGGTTTCTCCAACTTCCCAATATCTTAGATAGTTTAATATAAACACGTTCGCCTTATGACTAAAAATTAAAAATTAAAGTGATTAACACAAAACATAAATAGGAGCATAAATGTAATTAAATTTTCTAGTTGAACAATATTTTGTATTCCAAATTCTCAATGTCCGCAAACCTGAAATGTGAAAGGCATTTTTCTAAAAGATTAAATACTCGTATCGCTCGGAATATTATATAGGTTAAACACAACAAAATAGTACTTATTTGCAAGTTTATTTTTATATTTCACACCATACAAGGAAACTAAAATAATATTAAAAAATTCAAGTGGTATTGATAGATTATAATTATTTCATTTTATTATGAACATTAAATAACTTAATGGTGAAATTCTCAAAAGATATGATAAGGAATATATAAGGAAGCAGATCCTTTAAAATGGAAGTATTGATTTTGCCCTATCTAAGTAAAATATGTTTTAACAAGGAACTAAGTAATCACTACCATTGCAAAAATATTGTATATTATAAAATGGCTCAGTACATTATAATATCGACCACTATGGATATCACTTATCTCAGGAGTAATATGATACTAAAGTTGGTATGACAAGATAACTCACTACAAGATAACTTCATGTAATTATATATTATAGATGTATTTTAGAATTTTAAAATGGGTTCGCTCTGGGTTTAAAGAAATGAACACGTTCTACTTCAAAAGTTTAAAAAGGTGTTATAACAAAAAGGTGGGCTAATAAGCCCAACTTTTTGTTATAACCTGTTTTAAATGGTCAATACAATCGTCCAATAGGACGATTGTATTGACCGAATGTAACTTTATAATTTTAAGACACGTAAATTTCATTGAGGAATTTGGATACGATAAAAAAAGGAATTCTTGAATATAATGTTTATATCATGTACATTTTGACAATGATAGATGCGGTACATATTTAAATTCGAAGATTCCTGGGATTCTTCTAGATCTTGGCTTCAGGCAATTGTCACAGATTTTAAGGTCTCCAAGAGACCACATAATTTTGTAAACGCTAAGATTATAGGATCTATTTTGTCGGTTAATATCAAAGTCTACTAAAATATGCTAGTAAAAGCCCAGATCAAGAGCTGCTAAAAGCTGGAACCTCATATAATCCGGGATCTTCAAAAGAAGAGAACATCTAGATACCATGAACTCCATGGATTAGAAACACTCACAATCACGAAGGCCAAAACAAACCGAGCTTACATAGACACAAATCTCTCGTGAAGATATTCCAGGATATAAATTTATTATAAGTTAGATAGTACAAAATACCGTGAGTTTAAAGTTCTTGAGTTCAATTACAAAGGCTAATTAAGAGCTTCCCGAAGGAAACGTTAGGTAATTCCTAAAGTAAAATCTTTCGAATGCAAGGTTGAATTGGCTGTTATTGCTCAAACTCTGAAATTGCCAAAAGTTAAGCTTATATAGTGTGATTCTCCTGTTTTAAATGGTCTTAGAAGTCGTAGGTCCAACTGCCTAAGAATTATTAAATGTCATAAAGTTTTATAAATAATAATATCAGAAACAGAAAAATCTTAAATAGATATTTCTATTTAAGAAATCAGGTCAGGGGTTTTTCGGGGCCATAAGCTTCCATTGGCCAACAGGTGAAACATTCGGGAGCAATGGGGCTTAAATGTCTATAGTAATAAATGTTAGGGATCTACTATGGATAAATAACCAAACTATTGCGAATAGCTTAGTAATGTTTATGTATGTTTCAATGGATAGTTATTGTATTTAGTATTAACTTTAATATCGAATTGGAAATAGGAGAAGTAATGGAACAATGCGGCACTAATTGAGATATTTGACATTTTTTGAATGGTAATATATTGTTATCCGAAAATCCATTTACTATATAGGTAACTTTGTTTAAGTTTAGATATGTTAAATTCGTAGAAAGTTTTGAATGCTCTTTGTAGTCGTGTTCCTTTGTTCCAATACAATATACACTATAAATATTTTGTATTTTATGCCCGATACTAAATATATTGATCCTAAAACTTTTAAGCTATTGTTTAAGTTATTGTTGAAATGAAATAATAATATGTGTACGTTTATGTAATTTAGAAATTAAAACTGTTGTTTAGTAACATAGCTCTGAATATTAGTAACATATTCCGTTGTTTGATATACAGGTTGTTAAATTTTCACAGGATTAGTGACTGATATATTGATACAGTTTGTGCATACTTATCTTCTCTGCAAATCCTTACCCCATTCTCACATTTAACTGTTATAAAGCCGGAAAATTTAGGGGTTATGTGTATATCTTTATCTCCTCCATATTAAATTAAAATACTTCGTTTTACCTATTCTCAAAAACTTTGTACATAAATATTTATTCGGTTTTAGTTTTTAAAATAAATCAACCCATATCCGCTAAGACTTTTGTCTTTATGAAATTCATTTTCTGTAGAAAAGAATAATTCTAAATCATCGTAAACAGTTTTTCTTTCATTTGTAAACAATACAAAAACCTGACCCTGTTATTTATGAAAAACTTAGCAAGCTAAATACCAAAACATTGTGTAGATTTTAAACCCTTAATAAGAAAACTTTATGAGGAAACATTCACTCACAAAAAAGAAACAATAGTAAAACAAGAATTTCGTAAGTCTATTACATTTTCCATCACAGCCATGATCCATAGAATGGTCCAGCCTGACTCTTCTTGGTTTACAATATTCCCCAGCTTTCCCTTATCATTTTGAAATTTTTGATTTATTTTTTTAAATAACCTCGTCAGCTTAAAGGTCACATTATTAATAAGGTACATTGTAACGTCTTCATCGCTTTAGTGCAACATCATTTCAGGACAGATCCCTAAGTTTTTAGCATATTGCATCCATCATTAAAGGTAGCTTCGTGAAACATTAAACGTTAGAATAGTCAACTACAAAAAAGTATTTTGTGTTTTCAGGTCTATATTATCTTGCTTATGGACTCATGTTCGTATTACGACTTGCTATGCAAACTTTACTAAATAGTTCTCCTTGTGAAGGAGACAGGATTTTTCTGGACATTTGCTATCGTTCAGTGAAATAAAATATCTTTAACCTAGTTTTTAATTATGTAATAGGCTAGTTATTTACCTGAAGAAGAGATCAGATTGCAGATATAGAAACGTAGCGTTACTAATTTTTGTTTTACTTAACAATTAATTGCAAATGTCCGGAATATCCTGTTTCCTTTACAATCCTTCCATCGTAAAAAATAAACTTCAAACAAAGAAGTTAACCTTGTATAAAAATGGCATATATGAAAGTTTATAACATAATATAAAATTTATATTTTTAATGCCTATAAACATTTTTCTAAAACTTATATTGTTAAACATATAACATACGTTTAGATCATCCTTTATGGATTAATAAAACATACATATCTTGGAGTAAAAACAACAACAGATCAATATAATATGAAATAATGAATGTTCATCAATAATATAAAATGTTACCTTATCGCTAATATCAACTATTAATTATAGTTACTGTTGATACTCTCTAAGATTACAATATAAATTTTATGTTCAGGGTTTATATATATATATATATATATATATATAATCGTATGGGGGACAAAGGCAGCTATCCATAAATAAATAAATTAAAAATTACAATTATTAAAAAGTACGTAAGAACAAAGTTCTTAAGTCATGAATTAAAAATAATATTAAGATATCCCGTCACAAAGCTAAATCCAAATTACTGAGCCAGTTTAGAGACCCATCCTCTAAACCAGTCAGACCAGGGTTTATGAAAATATGTTTATCAAATTATAAAAACAGCTTAAGTTATGAATGGTGTCTGAATGAATAGCAAGCCACATGGACATAGACACATACATTATGGCATAAAAGATAAGATATCAAAGTAAATAAATGATGATTTTTTTCTTTCAAATTTTCCAGAACGGTGACTGATAAATCATTGTTTATGTGACGGCCAAGATAAATATCGTAACACTTTCCTGACCTTGAGATATGACGTCTTATATTAATGGGAGAGGATGGGCCAATGGGCGTTCATATTTGATTAACGATCGCGCACTGTAAAATTAAAATAAAAGTTACGATAAAATTTATATGTAAATTAAATTATTACAATTTCCATTATCAATTATTTCATATCATGTATTACTCCCACTAAGCCAATTTTAGGTGACGTATACCTTACGTTGTAGACTTAGGAGGTTAGTAACCTTAGTAAGTAAAATGAGTATTAGTAACAAGCGCTGCATCAATTTTGCTAAAATGTACACTTAATAATGGAATACGTTTCAAATTTCATCATTTTACTATTTTTCAATTACTTAATAATTATTCATTACTCAAATGAATATTTTTGTAATAAGTGTTAAACTTAATGCTGACGCTTAATCGAAATAATTAACAAATTCTTACATTTAAAAAAATCCTCGTTTTTATTTGAGGTACTTATTTATCGTTCAAATATAGTTGCATTACAAGGTGTATATATTGCAGTTAGGTCTAACACAATCAGCCCAACTAATGGTATAATGTACGTAAAACCTTGTCACTATATTCCCCCAGGGATTGTAGTCACAGGTCCTAGGACATGGCCTGAACCTTGTATAATATCCCAAATGGAATGACGTCACAGCCACTCTTGGTGGTACGAATATAGGTACAATACTGACGATCCTCACAATCAGATATATTCCTATTACATGCTAAACACGACATAGTGATTTGTGTTGCTGTAGTCGGCTTGTACCACCGCAGTGATATATCATTGTGATTAGCTCCTCCGCGTCACACAGTTAAAATTTGGTAATTTACATGCAATTTTAAATTTTTGTGCTAGGAGTGAAAAAAACACACATATAGATTTTTAACCAAACCAGTTTTATCACCAAATTAAAAATAATAAATTATTAAATTCAGGAGTGGCATACTTGAATTTTTTGTTTATTGTCTAAACAATTTATAGGATAAAATGTATTATTTCATATGCGTGGTCCTTCAAAATATTTTATAAATTTAGAAACTTCTTTGGAGGTTACCTATTTATCAACAACTAATTGTACTTCTACGCAGGATGGTAAAGCTAATTTGCCTTTTCATTGATACTAACATTTTTAAACACAAATATCTTTGATTTAAAATGTCTTGTTTAGCATAAAATAACTTTAATATTAATACCAAGTCACAAACCTCACTTTACAACATACTTTCCGCCCAAAAGGATAGTGGTACAACGTTTCCTTCACGGTATTATTTGTTTCAATTCTCCTGATTTTTAATACTATCAGTTTCGGGCAAATTAAATAAATAATGTTATCAGGTGGTAAGCTGTGCAGATAATTAAGACTATCCATCCTTGTAAAAATGAAGATTGTTCATCAGAATGTGCACTATGTAGTTAGTCCCAACTATACAAAAACAGATGCTGAATCGTAGTAAGACTTTGGTCTTCTACAGTAAAATAAAATTTCCTATATCATTAACAAGTTACTACTTTTGCACTACAAGATGAAACCGCTTTTCCAAAACTCTAAACCCTATCACATAAACCGTAAATGTTTATAGTAATATGCAGAAAACGTATAAATTAAGAGGTTTTTCTCGATGCTAGCATTGCATTTTGATATAGTAAGCTACGAACTTTCAATGTTGTATAGTTGATCTAGAGTAGTCTAAAATTAATCAAAGATTACGTTACTCAAGGTGGAATCGTGAACTCTATAAAACCTAAAAACTTTATCATTGACACTTATGGAGATAAATTTATTGTATTTACACATTGCTTTTATTTGAATAAATACCATTGCATAAGTCCAAACGTGTTTCATTGACGTTTAAAATATTAAGCGAGAATCGTGTTTGTAACTTAATTCAATTAAGAAACACCATGAATAAATACTTGCATAAACTACTACTGTAGCCTAATTTTGTTATAGTACACATTATTAACATTGGCGTTATGGCATATGTCTAACTTCTTCTTACTTTATTTTACATTCACAATGTTATTTCACGTTAAATTTAATTTATTCTATCCCGCCTTTTTTATGTATTAAAAATTTAAACTTTCAAAAGTTTTATTAACATTATAATAACTTAGTCTTGTGCCCTTGTGTCTAAGGTTGACAAATTTGAAATTCACAATTTTTTACAATATTATTATATTATATTTTCATTAACTTTATTATTTATTATTATGTAACTTAAGTTCAGTTTCATTTACTTATTTAAAAAACCGGTATGATTTTATTTTATAAAAATATAATTTACTTTATAGTAGATTTTACACGTTTTGTGTAGTTTACTAATGTGTGAATTTTAGTAAACAATAAACGATCCAAACCTGTATGATAAAAAGCTAAATAGTTTAACTTCTCTCAACGGAAGATGCTATATAAAAAACCGTTTTCAAACCGTAAATTTAAAGGACCTAATCATGTAATTGGAAAACTTAAATAGTCTTGCTATACATTTAAAGCATGAAGTTGTAAACTGTACTAAACATAACCATAAATTATAGGTTTACTCATTATTAAAATTGAAAAATAACGTAATATAAACTTAATTTATAGCTTGCCCAATTTAGACTCAAAATTTTAATGTGTATGAAATAACATTGGGATCATGAAGGAAACAGGTTTTTTTCCGGACATTTGCCATCGTTCAGTGAAAGAAGAAATAAGTAACACTACGTTTCGACATCTGTTATATGATCTCTTCTTCAAGCGATAACAAACGTAAAACGGTAAAAATAATCAAGTCATACCAAAGCGTTGTGGCACGCCTAAGTCGGGAATCACAACCACCATGTTGTTTTTCAACTTCACTAACTCTAAAAACATACACTTAATAAAAAAACTATACACAACAACTGATGATTAGTGTTGTGATATTTAATATTAAAATTAAGGTATTAATATGATATAGTTAATTTTTTTTATTTTACTCTTGATCGTGGCGCAAAGAAAATTTAGTCTATAATTTTTAAATTCACTGCTTCAAAACAAATGTAAAGTTAAATTATATTGGATATGTTGTCTTATATTTTAAATAAAAATTTAAAAATTCTAAAACACTTTACAATTTCGATTGAATTGTAGATTTTAGTAACGAATTTAATATAAAATAAGGTTAAAATGATCAAGTTATAAACAATTTCTAATTTAAAATATATAATCTTTACCTCTACATATTGTACCCGAGTAGTCCTATTAATTACTGCAAAGATAAGGATTGGCACTGTTTTGTGCAGTGTATTTGATTACAATGTACTAACATAGAGTAGGTTGTGATTTAATATCCATAACATGTATGTGACATAACCCTAATGAAATTTCAATCGTGTCCACCATTGGGACCTCAGAAAGTAATACAGCAAACATTAAATAGGGAAATTTACCTTAAATGTTATGTTTATATCAACCGCGCAGTTAAATTTTAAAACAGGTCATTATTTTTAAATATGGTAGTAAACGTCTCGTGGAAACCATCGGTTTCGGGAGGATTTGGGTTAAAATTTGAGTAAACAAAATTTTAATTCTTTACTTATTTCGGTATACTTAACCCATTACTACTAGGTTAAGTACGAAAACTTTAAATAAATTCTTGTTACGAATAATTATTAATGAAGACTTAATTGTGACTTAGAGCAAGTGTTCACATTGACCGCCATCTGCTTAAATACATGAATGTGCCATCCTGTGAAATGCAATTTAGGTTGCATGCTGACTTGTTATAGTGAATGTCATGCAACATTTCCAGCACTTTATTGCACATTCCTGGCACCGGTGCCCTATATATATATATATATATATATATATATATATATATATATATATATATATATCGGTGTTAACTTCGTCCTAGAATAAAAAAACTAGTGGGAAGAGTTTCGAGTACTTTGCTGCTCAATCTAAATATCCATTTCAAAAACACTTTTAAATGTTCATGTGTTAAATAGCCATTCCCGGTAAAAAAAAACTACTGTGTGTAATAGAGCGTGATTACCAAATTACATTTTGCATAAACTACTATGGCGTCATATTCTTTATTCGTTTTTTGGATTTACATTTACCATAAAAACCCTACTTGAACCCCCTTGTGTATTTATAGGAAGTTTTCTTGCACACTATTGCTGTTTTATCACTGAATGTGAGAATGCACTATATGTTCCAACAAAGCGGAGCACAGCACCCAGCAGGGATCAATTCTGGCCGGTTTATACCTCCCAGTTGAACCCACCACGGGGCATAGCAGATACCGATGTGCCACTAAATCTGGGCAACCTTATAGATGTCCAAGAGTGGCACATATTTAACCCCAGAAAATGTTGAGATTCTGGGGTTCATGGGCAATTCGATAGGTCTAGTCTACTGTGGAAGGTGACTGTTGGAGTTGGTGAGGTTTGTTTCCTACCTCAGAGGTTCTTGTTAACCTCAACAAGGGTACCCCCACCTCCTGCCTATTTTGATCGGAGAGGCTGGTTCAGAGCTGGCCTCCCCTTCTTCCGGGATGACTTTGAGATGTAATGCCCTAATTCTTTCTCATAATAGGAGGCGGCTCCTACTCGCTAACCATACCCATCCAGAATATCCTATCACTCCGGAAGCAGCGCATAGGTTCTTACATGACTAAGTGCAATTTATAAGCTTCTTGTCCTAAGAGAAAAAAAAAATCGGAACACCAGCCCATAACGCTTACGCGGTTGCCTGCGACTTTCTGAATATCACTGCCCAGATAGACTAATAGCTATTATTAGAGTAATAACATTAGACAAAAGTGACGGTAATTTTGAATGACTATCCCAAAACATGTTGCATGAGTTGTATATTACTAGCAAAAGAGGGTACAAGCTGTAAGGGGTCACTTTAAACACCTACCTTGAATCGATTGAGTCATCACCATTCATTAATTAAAAAAAATTAGTAGGATTTTTTTAAATTCTCGTGATATTTTGCTAAACCTTTCCAACATTCCACTGAAAAATATTGCACTTTAAATTAAAGTTTTAACTTGCAAATGGTAAAACAATCCTCTTTAACATTTCTTGAAATAGATTTGTGAAAAATTCGGGGCTTCCAATGTGTAAAACAGTTAGTATGATAAAATAAAATAAATAATGAAAAAGTTTACATTTGCACGATAAGCCCAAATCTTTAAATAATTAAATTTGCTTTTTTTGAAAGTTCAAAGTTTTTCGACGTGTTTTTGAAAATTAAAATGGAATTACAAATATTATCTATACATGTTTAATTATTGTAGAAATAAGGAACATTTTGTACTTTA
Organism: Homalodisca vitripennis; assembly: GCF_021130785.1. Taxonomy (NCBI): domain Eukaryota; kingdom Metazoa; phylum Arthropoda; class Insecta; order Hemiptera; family Cicadellidae; genus Homalodisca; species Homalodisca vitripennis. The sequence goes on along the minus strand of NC_060213.1, from coordinate 98,133,143 downwards.
AAGTGTGTTGTAGTACTCGTATTAATACGTTCAGATTCCTAAATAGTGCTTAAATTAATTTGATCACTCTGAATAATTTGGACAAATTTACTCCGTTCTCCAGGACTTGTGAGATATTGAAGAATAAATTTAAACCAGGACTTCCTTATGTTTGCTTAAAATGTGGGTTATACGAGTAGTACAAAATAAACACCACAAACTCCTTCGTAGAGTAAATGTTTCTCTAACCAAAGGGAAATTGGCGGACCAGCAAGCTGTAACCACACACGACCAACCGTACCGTACTGTTGACATACGCTGAGTGGGATGTGTAATATAATTATGGTATTCGTTTAATGTTTTGAACATCATTTTGCGAAATTTATATTTAGTAATTGTAATAAAATACTATTCTCTAATAGTGTTTAATATTGCACCAAAATTTTCATAACAGTAATACTAAAGAAAAAGTATTTTGAGTATAATGTTATACATCGGAACTTGTATTTTAAACGATAACTAGTCGAATAAAGGTTAAAAAATCTTAATATTTTTAAAAACATTGTTCTTAAAATTAACTTGTCTGATTTTATGGGCTGGCTGATTCACTTCCATATTAAAATATGTTTTAAAAAATTAAATTTTCTAATATATTTGAAGTTTAAAAGATATTTATTAAATTTTAATAATTGATGAAAGTGTTAACTGTGTATAAGTTGATTATAAATATAACATTAATCTATAAAGTTATTTTCAAATTAGGCATTAAAATACTAGAGTTAAAAAGTGCATAAATGATGGTTCTCTCTTTCAAATTTTTCAGAACAGTGACTGATAAATCACATTGTTTATGGGACGGACAAGATAAATATCGTAACGCTTCCCGCTCTTGAGATACGACGTCTTATATTAATGGAGGAGGATGGGCCGGTGGGCGGTCATATTTGATTAAAGACAGCGCATCTTGTGGAAAATGTATTATACATTAGTAAGTTTTCCACAAGATTTCTTTATTAACTGGTAGTAGTTATCCGTGGCTATGCATGTAATTCCCTACTGAAAAAACTGCAATTTATTAATTACAAAATTATACGTAGCAAATAACCTGTTAAACTTGGAAATGCTTACTCAGTTAAACTAAACTGAGTGCCGATGGCCGAGCGGTCTAAGTCGTTGGGCGTGGGGTCTGAGTTAGAGATAGCGCAGGTTCGAATCCTATCTGAGACCGTTGCACTTTTTATCAGTACAATCAACCTCGTACTGTATCGACTCTCCCCCTTATTCTGTTTGATAAGATCCTCGCACAGGCCAGTGGCCCATGAGGACGGACAGCATAAGGCTTAAAAGGGGATCGGCCTCTCCTTTTATTAAAAAAAAAAAAAACTTATTTAGTATCATGCTAAAAATAGGGTCATTAAACATATAGAAACCCTAACAAAACTGTTTAAAAACATAATAACGGTCTCGACATTGTCCTTGTAAAAAGCAATGTTGTAATTTAATGACAGAAAATATCAGAGCCATCTAATATTGTGATAATAATATGTGTTGTATTAAAAATTTTAGCTCGTTTTAGTAATAAAGTAATTAGAATATATTTTGTAAGAAATAGTGTTATTTGTATATACGAGTATAGTTTTAGCATTCTATACAATTCTATACAAGTACAATTCCTAACGTTTGTCTCAATAATATAAAAGTTTCCCAATTACTCACGAGTCAGTAATAATTTACTATCGTAAAATTATAACACAAAAAATCCTGTCGTAACTACACAGATAATAAAAACTTTGGTCTGATACAAATTTCAAGTCTATGTTCTTACAAAGGTTATTCGCTACTAATTCGGTAACTATTAAAAACAGTGGAGTATATAAATCATTTTTCAAACAAAATTAAATTGTTTAACCCTATCGACGCTTCTCAAAGGTGGTTGTATTGGATTCTAAGACAGGCCTGTACTCACACACACACACACACACATGGGACAAGGTTTGTTTTAAAGTGAAGGTCATTATAATATTAAATTTAAATTCTGGTGTTACACCACTCGATAAAATATATTAATGATTTCAATGCTATTAAGTTTAAATCTTTAGTTTTTATGTTGTTTAATAGTTTATGCCAGACAGCGTTTGAAGTTTTACATTAAGATTTCGACTAAACAGTTTTTAGTACCATAAACAAACTCATTTACACTTTCAACGCAAGGAAATTCCTAACTATATAAAATAACTATATTCTTTATTTAATTTTAAGTTCTAAATACATTTACTGAATTGTATTCTTTAATAGCTAAGTCAAAGAGGCACAAATAACTGTGAAGTGGAACAAAAACGAATTTTGTTCGTTCTCAAGAATCATCAACTCTACAACATTATCTTAGGTCCAATTAATTTACAATAAGATGTTCCATCAATATTTAATGATTAAATTGTTACTTAGATTTAGTGATTTCTTATAATCCAGGAGCCCAGAGCTTCCTATAAAGAGTCAACCTCAATTTTCTTGGTAGTTATAAAACAATATTCCCTAAGAAATACATTGATCATAATCCGCACCAATATTGGTGTTTACTGAAATTACACGGTATTATAGGCGTTAAATATAAAAAGCACCTTTTTTACCTGACTGTATTTTTGCGGTTTTTTACATTAAAATCAAAGGTCTGACACGTAAATGTACTTCAAACAAGATTAAAATAACAATCTATCGCCCTTTAAGTGGCTATATGCAGTCTCTTATCAACTTTATTGGCGATATTGTAACTAGTTTTATTGTACTAGCTGTAACACCGTGGCTTAGAATGCAATTTTTAAGATCAAAAGTCGTAGCCTATTTAGTCAAAGAACCTATGATGTAATATGGTGGTTCTCTATGATATCTTACTGACATAAGTAAGCATAATTTCAGGTATGTACTATATCTGTATATATAGTTAGACGATCCGAAATTGAGGGACTAACATTTTTAATAACTTTTGCTCGTTTGAAAGTTTTTTTAAGAATTATGTTTCTGATGCTACAGCTGAGTTTTCCGTGTTGCCCCGATTAAGGAAAAGTATCCAAATGTATGAAAAACCTACGTTTTAACAATAACTTATTTCCAGGTCGTGTTTCATTTCTTGAAATTTAATTGTAATATATAATTTAAGTGTGAGGATAACGTTCAAGGTTAACCCATACAATTAAAACTGTATTATAAAAAAATATTTTTCTATTCGAGACAATCAATTTCATCTGTTAACTATTTATCATCTAATGTAAATAACACATTTAGCAGTTAGCTCTGATATAACCAGTCCAACCATGTTACAATGTTCAACCTTGTCACTATACTCCCGCAGGGGTTGTAGTGACAGGTCCTAGGACATGACCTAAACCTTGTACTGTAACCCCCAAGGAATGACGTCACAGCCGCTCTGGGTTGTGTTACTAACATAGGTACAATTCGGGTAATCCTCAGAACCAGATATCCCTCTGTTACAGGCGGAACACGATATAGTGATTTGTGTTGCTGCAGTCAGTTTGTAACACCGCAGGGATATATCACTCTGATTAGCACCGCTGGGTCACAGACATTTAAAGCTTAAAAGTTTTGTTTAAATTTGGTATGCGTATGTATTAGGAGTGTCATCATTAATTTTAATCAAAACTGTTTTTTTTACTAAATTTAAAATGCATACAATCTTGTATTTTAGGTTTACTAACTAAACAAATAACTGCCTAATCTTATTTAATACGTTATAAATGTTATAACATAGAAAATTACCACTGATACGTTTGAAAAAAACTTTTTAGGGAGTTGACTTAATTTCAATCACCAACTTTTAATGTCACCTTTGCTGACTACTGGTTATGTCAGACCGACAGAATCACAGCCAGGAATACTGTGGCGCAGCAGTAACACATTAATAATATCTCTCACTGTGTGATTTCATGAACTTGATATGTGAGTGATTGATATTTTGTACCTTCCGGCAAATGAATACTTTGTATCTTGAACAATTTGTCCATACAACATATTGTGTCTTGTTAAAAACACCGTTCGTATGTCCTTTTTAAAGTGGGCAGAATATGTTTTATATGTGCCAGCTTTTTGTCTTGTTAACAGTCAAGCTATCATTTTATAAATATCTTTTAAGTTTACGACATTATATAATTTCAAACAAGTTATTATTAATTTATTTACAGGAAGTTAAAAAAGGTATTAGCAACTGAAAGTGTTAAATTAGAAGTTTAAGTTTTAAATTTAGATATTTATAAAATTGTTATGTTTGTATAGTATAAAGTTTCCAATTTTAATGAAACCTTCTTATAAAAAAAGGAATACTTTATAGCTCTTAAAGGATAAAGAACGTTAAACGTATTGATTAGGTACTTCTTTTTGTATTAGATTCTAATAGGTTTTAGAGGAAATTACGACTATAAGATCAAAACTCAAATAAACTATAATTTATTTTAATAAATTAATTTATATTTTAATTCTAAGTAAGGTTATTAAACATTTAACCTATTAAGGAATTAAATTTGTTACATTATATGAACTTTATCTTTACTGTACACATTTGAAAGGGGGATGTAAAAGCTTTTAATTTCGTCTATCACATAATACTGTAAACATATATTTAATTTTTTCCTAACCATAGTTCTTACAGCATGTTTTACGATTACAATTGAATAGGGACAACAATCACTTAAATAACTTATTTGAATATGCAAGTAATTATCACTTATTTAAACTTTCAGTAATAAATTGTTTAACTCATGCTACATTTATTACTGTTCAATAATTAACTTGGTTTATTTTCAATAAAGTTGGATCTTAGGAATGTATACTTAGGCTACAGGTTGTATTAAGGATTCTTACTAATTTATCCGCGAAAATATTAAGAAACGATGCAAAACATGTGAATAAATGTAACCTTAAACTGTTTACTTATGAAAAAAGATAAGCTTATACGTACAAATTGTATTGTATATATTTGCATATAGAAAATCAACTATGTGAATTCAATAGTCCGTTTCAAATTCTTTGGTGAAAACGGAGATATAAATGTCAAATTTAACTGTTTTGAACTTGTTATTATGATATTTACAAACGTTTTCTTGTAGAAAGTTTAATATGTGAACGGTATATATTGTACATGTGTTCTAGAGAAATTCTGAACTAGTCAACATTTGGTACAAACACTTATGTTATACATATTTTAGTTAATTACATCGTTAGGCCATACTATTATCAATATGGCAGTCGTTCACGTTTTAAAATAATCCATAACTCCATTATTTATTGCAATAGAGAATCATTTTTTGTTCAAACGTATTGGAATCTTTTATTCTACAATATGGATACATGGTATATTAAGAACATAGATGTAATACATGTTTGGTAATTGCATTAGCAAAAATCACGGATTATTTCGTCTACTTCAGAAACGCTTGAGTGTAAAGTGGTCAGGTAGAAATGTGACATCAACGCTTTTGTCTCTGTTATTAAGTAACGTCATTTTTAACTATGATACAATTACCTGACGTTAATGAGTCTCTAAGAGCCTTAGAAGTGTAAGTGCTCTTTGATAGGGTCTCTCATTCAACCAGCGTTATCTCGTCAAAATTCTTGATCATTCTATGAATATGGATGTATATCCTTAGGTTTTTTTTTTTATTTCTGTAATTTTTTCGTGGAAGGTTTTAAAAATTTAACTACAGAAACCTCGCTTTATTCTCTATTAATTGTTAAAAAAATAGAACTCTCTAAACAAGGTAGGTAGTCTCCTACTAGAATCTATCCTCGATATTCAAGGTAGTTCACGAATGAGGAGATTTAATCCATTAAAAGAAAGAAAAAATACATTATTGTGACAATACCGTGACACGGCGATTCTGGTTTAAGTGACACATTTGACTTATTCAACTACCATTCAATTTAGTAACGTGTAGATTGTATTTTCCGAATAATTATACTATACACCTACTGTACAGCTTTATCTTTATAATACAGGCAGTTTAATTTCAAAAGTGCCATGATATTTATGCCAAAAAATAATAAATATACAGAAACGTTTAAGTGACAACCTATGTTATAGCAACAATTAGAAATGTGATTTTATAATTTTAAAAATTTGCCTGTCATTTACCAATATGATGGCCAACTTCCGAATTCTTATATAATAATATTCTATAATTTGGGCATAAAAGAACACTTTATTTTTTTATCAAAGATTGTTTATTCTAGGTAAATTTGAAACTTTTTTGCTCTTTAAGGAGTTACAATGCAGCAAAATCTTTAATAATGACACACTCTGTTTAATAACCGTTGTGTAATTAGTTTCAAAAGTATGGAAACCAAAATAAGACTTGATATATCTTTTAATATTATTGATAAAGCATTGAAATATTACACAATATAATAGAAAATATTCAAACTTAGATGTTCCAATGTTTATTTTCAGTGGGCCCTACAACTTAGATGAGGTTTCCTATGTTTCAGCTTTCTAGTAAATACAGTTGTTTTTGAGATATCAGTGAGGACACAGAATCTTTTGAATTGCACTCACTAGGACAGAATTATTGGCTAAGCATTCTTAAAGAGGTTGATGAAAACATTTAATATAATTTGTAGCAACATATAATGTAGTATTTAATATAAATTATAATGCCACGTAAATATTACTTTGCAACCTCTAACGGAACAGGATTTTTTTTATTTCAAATACTAAAAATATATTAAGCGTAATTTAATGGGTGGATTAATTTAATAGTCCTTCCGGCGGTAAAAATACAGCATATCCGGTTGAGTTAAAACTTTCGTATAAGCTTAAAATCTTATTCATCATATCTCAAGAGACTGTAAACATTGCCAGAGGGATGTAAACATGTTCTATGCTGTAAGACTGCATGTCTGTCTATCTGCCCTCAGAAATTCTTAAGAATGGACAGAGCTCTAGATGACATGTTGCACGCAGCCCTACTGAAGCCAGTTACGTGGCACATCTAGTAGCGTATTTTAGTAATTTTTAATATTTATTTAAATTTACGCTTTATATAATTCTGCGTATAGTAGGCGCTCATGTGTAGTATTTTAATGTACTATCAAATCGCCCTAACAAATTATTCACAAACAACGATGAAAACCTAACCTTAAATGACAATGCTTAGTAAATATTTTATAATAGTTTTACCGTCCTCTTGCTAAGAATATATCGTGGATGCAGTCTCTGGTATACATGACTACATATATATTGGAATACATGTTATGTTGGTTATAAAAAGCAATATACGTTGATTTACTGACGTAAAGTCGTAAAAGTAGTAACTGTGAAAATCCTGAGGTTATTACCAACGCAGTGTCTGTGCAGCTATGCTCAACTATTGTACTCTTTTTAGATTTATTTTTGTTGCACACTTTATAGTGCCAAATAGAATGCATGTACTTAAAAACTAAAGCAATAAGGAAAATCTGTTACGGTTTAAACTCTATTGATAGCAGTAGCAAAATAAATAATTCCTAATATATGAGATCAGGATAGATTTACTTAAAGATTAGTACTGGTTGAATTTAATCAATATATAGGCTATTGCTGTGTCATGGACGACGATTAACATGTTTCGATAACATTTAAGTGCTTAATTTATTATTAGTATTATTATGTTTAATTATAAATATTTATAGTAACACGAAAATATTCTTAAAGAAATATATACATCACTTCTTTTAAAAGCAAGATAAAATAAGAGTTTTTAATACAAGTTAAAAAAAAACTACTACATACTGTTATTTTCTAATCCGTTCATTAAATATATTCGTTCACTATTAAACAAGTCATTTTAATTTTATTTGCTGAATTACGGTTTTCTTAAAAAAATTATACTCTTTACAATAATCTCCCTTTATAAAATACCTATGTATACATACTTTTTCGAGTTTTTTATGTAGCGTATTTTTAGTAGAATTTTGGTATTTTTAATAAAGATTTAATTGAAATACAGAGTGGCCCATAAGTCAGTTGTCAAATGCAATTTTTTTAGCCGATGTTTTGAACTAACGCAATTGCAGTCTGTTGTGAAACTTGACTACAGTTGTTAACCCGGCAGCAGTTACGCTAAGTTACTTTACAATAGCAGTTTGAAGGTTATGTTGTATGTTATTTAAACAATGAATAGGAAGTTAAGTACAGACAGCGTGTATTTGTGTTAAAATCATGGTGGAAATATGATCGTAATTACATTGATGTGTGTGATTCGTTTGTGGAACGTTTTCCAAACGTTAGACCTCCACTCGACAAGGTATTTGAAAACAATCCACATTTGAAAATGTCCAGCCGGTTAAGGAAAGGTTGATATGGCAACAAGATGGCGCGTCCCCTCATTATGGAGTTATTGTGAGAGACTTTCTCAATGAAAACTTCAATGAATGGATTGGCAGACGGGGCACTATTGAATGGCCTCCAAGATCCTCAGATATTACGCCCATGGATTTTTCAGCCTGGGGTATTCTCAAAATGAGGTTTATTCCGTCAAGATTCGTGACGTTGATCATTTGAAGGAACGTATAGAATTAGAATTTGAAAATCTACAGTCCCTGAACATTTGCGAACGGATTTGTAATTCAGTTTTGAAAAGATGCAATGTTTGTATAGAACAACGTGGAAGCCACTTTGAGCACCTATTGTAGGTTAGATACTCTTTAAAATAATAATTAAAATAAAATAATAATAATTACATTAATAATACTGTACTTTGTACAAATAAAGTATATGTACTTTTCTGGTAACTTTGTATTTTCATTTCTGACAACTGACTTATTTCCACCCTGTATAATAAAAATTTAAATAATTGATCTGTATTACCAGCAGTTTTTATTATTTACTAATAAAGAAAATTCACTTAGGAGAAAAAAGTGTGGTATTTACAAATTTCTAACATAAAGATATAAAATAAAATATGTAAAAAATGTTTGCTTTTCATTGAGAATTGTTAAAAAGTTCTTGTAAAATCGTAAATGTAATATTTTACGATAACAGAGAAATGTGAAATTTACCAATTTTACTGACAAGCAAAAATATTGTCAAAAACCTTATAGAATAGTTTAGTCAATAGCTGAAGAACAGATCTGATTGCATATCACCGAAACGTAGTAATAATGATTGTATTGTATCGCTGAAGAATGGAAAACTTGACGAAAAATTATGTTTGCTTCATATTACAGTGACTTCAACTAAGCCGTAATTTAATACTGTATGTTACAGTTTGTTTTTATATGATAATTGTTAAGCTAAGTTTGCCATGAAAACCTAAATCTTAAAAAATATTTAAAAAATAAACCACTTCAATATAAAACTCGTGAAAATTTTAAATTTAAATTATTTTAATCAGTAGTATATCATTTACTAATTTATATTGTTATATTTAATCATACTACGTTAATGTCTACAGGTGTAAATGTGTTTAATAGGAGGAGTACTTTAATTTATAAACCACTTCCTTTGGCCAACAAGAGCGCAATACAGGAGACTGATAACAGGAACCTTATCAATGAAACATGAACCGCAGCTCTTAGTCTGATTGCTACTCTTTATTCAGTAAGGATCTTTATTTCAAGGATGGTAAACATCAACCGAACTGCTATTAATAGAAATTATTCTCATTTAACCATGTGTACAGTTCAGTAGATATCTACCATAAATAATATACCCCAAAAAACAGAACAACTTTCTGGCATAAAAATTCAGGGGTTTTGCATTTTTCGTACAATATTGATATATTATATAATTTCTATCCCAATAATCTTTACGAAAGAAGAGTTGTTTGTTTAAAATTTCTGTTTTCGATGGGAGGATTACCTAGGCAAGATAATGACACTATTGTATGATAAAAATATCTGTAACGTTGTATCAAGATCAAAGTCTTATATCTTACTTCGGTGTATAAGTAACTAAGCACATAACTATAATCAATGTTGAAATAAAATAAACGCAACAAATAGTTGTGAAATTTCAGTAATATTTTTTTTATTCACTCTTGTTGTCCAAATTAATGTCCGAAAATTAAAAATGCTTGTAGCACAAATTGATCAATTTGAATTAAAGTAACTCTATTGGGAAATCAAAAGTCCTCAGTTTCTCGATTAAAAGTAATAAAAGCTCTAAAGCCTTAGCACATGGAGTTATTAAATCAAACATCAAAGTAGACACAAACAATAAATTAAAGTTAATTTAATACTAGTAAATATGAACTACAAAATGTAACATAATTATACTTAATACTATCTGCTCCCGCCCCACGTGTACGAACCAACAATTACCGTATTGAAACAAAACTCACACCTTATTTTTTAATTGTAATATTATAATATTTTATAATTCTTCACATCGTGTCTAAAACTTATCTTGCCCAGGTTACTGACCAAGCCAAACCTTTGCTCGTAGAAATCAGAAATATCTACGTGACAGAACCACATCAACGCCAAATAAGTACCAAATATTTTCAGTCATAAGGTATAATATACCATCAAGATAAGCTGATGGCAAAAATATATCATTATCATTTGACCAGTATTTTTAGGATGAATTTAAGAATAGTAGAATAGTTTTAGGTTTAGTACAGTTAAAATAAAAACTCAGTAGAGATAAGTATACCAATGATACTCTTAGCATTACATTGAAGTTCAATTTAATATAACGTGACCTAATGATATAATCTTTACCACATTATGCATAAAATCAAGGTAATATTGGGCTCTGAATTTACGACGTAAATTATTAAAAACTTAAATTAACAGGACTAAATAGGCTAATTATAATATAAAATAAATCAGAATTTATTATAAATTCAAGAATATCTCAAAATAAAAGATTTTTCTAAGAATGACACCGTGGTGTGTACACTTGTCGATAATGAGGACGCATAATTATACAAATTATTAACCACTGCTGAAGAATAAAAAAAACGATATGGTGGCACAGTTATGCATGATGTTTATAATGAAGGGATGTTACATTTATTAGAAAGGTTGCAAAAACTATAACAGTTTTTACTATAACAGCTAAACTCATTATAAATTAAATTTCATATTTAATGATATTACACTTATATTAAAGTCAATTATAGTATCAATAAATTCCTGAAACCTAGCAATGTCCAATTTAAATCACTTTGTTAGACAAGAACTCTTGATAGACAGGTCCTACAGACTTAAAATTGGGTACATATTTTCCTATAGGTCGAAGGAATAAGGCTATTTATTTAGGATTAAAAAGACAGATTTTGTCTGTCGTTTGTGTATTTATACGAAGGCACTTCAGAAAAAGATACGTTACATTTAAAAGTTATAGATTTTAAACTCGTATATTTTCTTCCAATTTTTTAAAAATTTAACAGTACAGATAATGTTTCTATACATGAAGCATAGTGTGGAAAAAATCTATTTATTATCTTCGAGTGGTAGCCAATTTATCCTTATTTTGAGTATCAGTGATATTCGTAATTGTATTCTTAACATATTCGGTCATGGAAGATTACTTACAAAATAATATTTAGGGTGTTTTCATTAAAATCTATATATTAAATTTATATTATAATTAAAGGTAAAAAAATTATAAAACGCATTGTTTATAACTTACTTGATGTATCAAAACCGGATTATGATCAAACTGAAAGGAACGAAAAGAGCTTACACATTTTCTACAAGTATTGTAGCTGAAAGAATTATGAGAAAAGGCAAACGGAAATACCAGTCGGGGAGATCATTAGGTAATTTCCTTTCCAATCCAATAACGGAAAGACGACCCTCTTAAAGGTAGACAGAGCTATAGGATTAACGTTTTTCTAAAAGTAATATAGCTTATCTCAGATTAAATTGGTTATACCAATACAGAATATTGCTTTTGAATTAACTATTAACTAAAAGCTGTTATTGTTATAGAAACTCATTTGTGTAGAGCGTTATGAATTTTTATAACGTTTACCTCCATATACACATAAAAGTATGCCATTCAAATGAGAGTGTATTTTAAAACGTTTTTTCATTATTTTCATTGGTGAACCACTTCCTTCTGACCTTTAAAAGCGCCGTATACGAGAATGATAACGGGAGTCTTATCAATAAAACATGAGCCGCAGTTCTTAGTCTTATTACGACTATTTATACAGTAAACTCTTTATTTCCGGGTTTTTAAACATTAACTGAACTATTGGAAGAGTATTTTAGCTGTGTGTACAGTTTGGTATAAATGAGACTAGTTTATTGCATAGCTGGAAAGAATTATCATTAGCATAAACATTCAGGTAATTCCTATAAAGGAAAAATGTTAAAAATAAGTGAAGTGAAATGAAACTATAGCATTTAAATTAAAAATACACTCAAAAATATTATAAACCAGGAAATCTAAATACTAACGTATGCATAAAATGTTTCTATACAGTTTATTTAACAATATTTATTACATAGGCCATTTAGTTTTATTACTTATTTTATTTTTATAATTTGCAGAAAACAGATTTGTAGACAGACTATATAAATTACAGACATTATTAACAGACAGGTAAATGAATTATAGTGTCAGCTCCCTGCACCTTAGACATCTTAAATACAAAACAATTCAACGCAGGAAACATTGAGTCTTTTATAAAAATAAGCATACAAGTTTAAAAAAGGTGATTTATATACTTTTATCAACTACTCAAAAATCGTCTTTACTAATTTTAATTAGTTAATGTTAAAAATCTCCATTTCTTTTATAGAGTTTCACAAATGAAACGTATTATGATCTGTCTAAAATTATAGCATTGAATATCACATTTATATTTATATACAATAGTAAAATTACTTATAGTTAATAATTTCAACGCTCACACAAAATAGTGTTGATCAATGGTCCATTGTTAGAAACGGCTAACCTACAGAGTTTATTATAAGGTCTTAGTTAAATATAGTTAAGGCCTTGTTTTAAAATAATTAAATATATTTAAAATGATTAGTGCAGTTTTAATTTGATTCCATAAAAAATATTTTTAAATTACTGTGAGACAATTAAGTGTAAAAGTTATTACAAATTTTAAGATTCAAAGCTTTTCCATGCATATAATTTATTTATTCCATAATAGAATAAGATTTGAATTTGAAACCTTTCATAAATAGATGCTATCCAAAAATAAATCAAATTATTGAATGGAAATGAAACAATGACACACTAAAATGTATTAAGTTTTTGAAATAAAAAATAACTAATAATCAGTTTTCTCTCAAAATACGCAATATAAACAATCTTCTGTCATTAAAATCATTTATATTTGAAAAAGTTTTTATTCTGAGAGTATTTCACATGAAAAACTATAATTTTTATCAGTATTGATGAGTTACAGGAACATTATTCAGCCTTTTGCTTCCCGTTTATTTATGCAATAAGGAGCAGAGATCAAACCCATTCTCTATCTGCTCTACGGATAGGGTGCAGAAAATATAGTATTCCCTAGCTAACCGTATGGTGTTCGATATATCCACACGATTAATGCTGTAGATGTTTTTGTACACCGCTGAGACGATTTTCTTGGTAATACTTTTCTTTTTAATACATTTAAATTGATAATAACTCTTCTAAATAATTTATTTATTTAAAATGAAAAAGTAGTTTGCTGAAATGTATCTGTATCAAACTATAAAATAGATATGACCATAATATTTTAACCTCAAAAGTAGAATATTTTGTTTTAGATGTGTCTCATATTACCTGAAAGCAGGTATACAAATTAGTAAAGTTCGTACTAATTACTATTATAAAATTACGTTTGCACTAAACCAAGCTTGACACAATCCATTAGCATCACAATGATGTGTGGATTTGACAACCAAGTTTGCAAAAGCGTTCAGTGTGGGACCACAAACTTGTCTATCTCAGCTTGATGTTCATTGTCACCACCAGCTCGCTACTAAGTTGTCGAAGATGGAGATAAAAGTTACCTAAACAACTCGTACTTGTATTTTTATATGTACAGCCATAGAAGAGTGTTTTCAGTAAATTCAACAATGTTACGTTTTATTGGAAATTTTTGTAACTTTACTGAATTATTTTTATAAAAATTTACTTTAAGTAATTTCATATATATTAAAGTTTTTTTGGTTCATGGATTGTGACGTGAGCTAGATATAACCACGTGGTTCATGAGATACTACAACAAAATAAATAATTAAATAATATCATTATTATTCTTAATGAAACTCCTGAAAATCTAGTCGTACATTTCAATATGTGTGTATATATATAGACTTTCCTAGGAATCACAAAAATGTAGCATAATGAAGTCACCTGTAATATAACATGACATAATGCTATAATTTTTACCACAATAAGTTTTCTACATCAGACACAACACTATAGTAAAGTAGACCTTGAATTAACGATATAAATGAAATACATATTGATACAATAGTAAAAAATACGCTAATTATAAACTATAATGTATCATTAAGAAGTAAACAGTACTAAAGAGTTGCTCACAATAAATATGTTTTCTGAGATTGTTGTTAATGAGGACGCATAATGATGTAGTCATCAACAACTGCAGTTTAATAACAGACGATATATTAGGAATGTCATTCATGATGCTTATAATAAAAGGACTTTTACATTAACGAAAGAGGGTGCAGCAACTATAAAACTATTTACTTTCAATGAATTTCATATAAGAGATGTTTTTAGACTAAAATTACTACTATTCATACCATATAACATTATAAGAGACACAACATGGCCTTAAAGAAATGCAGTTGCTGTTCAACCGATCATGGCTCAGAGCAATAGCTCTTGATAAAAAGGTTCTATAAACTTAAAACTCTGTACCTGTTCCAATGAAGAACGCTATTTATTTTGGTGTCACATTTTTAAAAGCCAAATTTTTCTTTTTGTTATACTATTTATGCAGTATCTCTTGTTAGGGTTGTCGTAGAACTTTGAAACTTGGAATAGCTGCTATTAGTTCAAGGAAGAATCATTATGATATTAAAGAGGGCAAAAGTTCAAAAGCCAGTTATTTGTTAGTCCATCTGTTCTCTTCCCGCGTATGTAATATTTCATGATAGAAAGGTCGTACATATTTTAAATTTCAGACATTGTTTTCTTCTTGGTCAGAAGAAAAATTAGATTTAAAAGTAAAAAAGTAAAAAGGAGATCTGTTGCTTTGTTTGTCTGTTTTGTGCGCTACCTCTTTCATTAGACATCGTCAGTCCAAGATACGGTTCTGAGTGTTTTATTCGTGGCCTGTCAGTATTGATATCCTTCTTCAGTCTTTCATCCATCCATTTTTTTTTCCAAAACTCTTCAAAATTTCGATGGTTTACTTCTTCATTATTTTTTCTCGGTACTATAATTTTCGTTCATGACGTGACCAAAGATACTCATTTTTTATGCTTCTCCTAATTATCTCTGACTATACTTACTCAAAATATTATTATTCAAAATTACGATAATGGTATACTTCTTCATTATATTTTTCTTGCTACTATAATTTTCGGTCATAACGTGACCAAAGATACTCATTTTTATGCTTCTCCTAATTATCCCTGACTATAATTAGTAGGCTCGTTTTGACTTGTAATGTTTGTGAAAGTTTCAGCAAGATTCTAATGGCTGGTATTTGACAGGACATCTTTGTTTCTGAAATAGCTAAGAATTATTGGAAATACATTTTAAATATGGATATTGTCATATACTGTCTTCATGGTTTTATTTATATTAAATGAACAGCCCAAGAAATGGCCTCATATGTAACCTTGGTCTTGTGTATTGCTACCTTATTATTTTTGAATGCCTCCCAGTATTCTCTTGCTATCCTCTGTCCGATTACCAGCAGTCATCGTAATTATATAGTTAAGATATTTCTTTAATCATGGTTACACCTTTATTACATACTGAGATATTCAATTATCATAAAAATATAATGGTCAATGTTAAAATTATAACAAAATCATTTCATAATAACTTACACGTTATAACGAAATAAGACAATCAAGCAGTGAAATAAAAGGAAATAAAATAGTTTTAAAATTTTTTTTACAAACTGGTATATTTAAACAAAAGGAGTTACATGAAAAGGAAAAGATAAAGGCCAATCCGGGAGACGATTGGGTAATTTCCTGTCCAATCTAAATAATGGAATTTCAAACCCTTGTAAAAGTACACAGTTTTAAAGGTCTAACGCTTGCCTTACCATTATTAATACCGCATTTTAGGTATCATTGGTTGTAACATTAAACTACATTCGTCTTGAATTATTGTAACTCATATATGTACATATTAGTGTATCTTTGTATCATGCAACTTTGTTTACACATAATATTATACCAATCAATGGACTAAATTTAGGAACGTGTTGTTATTATTTTAATTAATAAACAACCGACCTCTCACCTTTAACACCGCAGTATAAGAGAGTGATAACAGGAGCCTTTTTAATGAATCAGGAGCTCTTACTTGTATGATTAACACTTTTTATGCAGTAAAATATTTAATTTAAAGTTAGTATACATTAACCGAACTATGAAAGATTAATAATTATTACAGTTTAGCTGTAGGATCAGTTCTTTAAAAATGTGTTTCTGATATATTGCATACTGCATAGGTGGACAGAATTATTATTATTATAAAAGTTCAGGTATTTCAGTTAAAGTTAAATATATCACTAATAAGTAATAATTAGAAGATTAAATGGAAACTATCATACTATTAAAAAAAACACTCAAACTAATATAATGCAGGAATAAAGAAGATTAACTGCAGCATGATAAATTGTCTCTAAAGTTTAATTTACAATATTTCGTATATAGTTCACATCGTTTTTGAGATATTGGTTATGAAGAAAAATAAAGAGACAGGCAAACAAACGGGCACAGATTTAGAATGACAGGCAGGTAAATGAATTACAATACTAGGTCCCCGATATGTGTAAACCTTAAATCGATAAATTTATAAAATATTACGCTTTAAGGAAGATAAATATGTAAAATATGAATACAAGTTTAAAAAGCTGATTTACTGATTTTTGTTTTTAAACAATTTCACTTAGTTGATGTGAAAAATATTCTCTAATCACTATGCTAGTAAAGTACGGAAAATATTATCAAGTGGTTATTCTTATAACGCCTGCAGAGTTCAAACAAAGTCTGAATTAAAGGGTTCTTTTATAGTAATGTATGTAGTTTATATGTAGTAATACATGTTTATAGGTAGACTAGTATAGTTTGTATTCGATTCAAACCAAAATGATTTGTTGTTATGGGAGGCAACTGAATGGAAAGCTTATTAATTTTCTAGATGCTTAATGTTAATTTCTAAGTGATAAAGCTCTATTCCATCCACACATTTACTATTTCGCAATAAATAACAAAATCAAAAATATTTCATGATTCATCTCAAGAAAGTATATCGTCCTAAAATAAATAAAATTATTAAATCGAAAATGAAAACTCTGACTTTCCAAATTACGTTGAATGTAGTAGTTAAATTCACTAAACCACTATTTTCAGAAATAATAAAATAAAATAAAACGATACAACATTTCAAAAAAGCAAATAAAAGTATTTGAGAGCGATTAAACAATTGAAAGTTGTAAACTGGATTTCCAACAGGTTTTATCCACGATCCTATTTACAAATATTAACTCATAAAGTAAAAACTTTACCTAAATTCAAAATAACTACCCACACGATTGATTCAGTTTCTATAATTTTACACGCCTTTAACACTTTTCATGCTAACCCCTAATTTATCAATCCGGGTATTTAAAATTATATTAATTATATCAATTAATTTATGGCAAGAGTAAGAATCTTTCGCTAAAATTCACCTGTTTCACATCTTAAAGTAATAGACATGTCCGTACTTGTTTAACCTCACAAACAGATTATAATAGATTCGTCTCTAGACTGCGTTCAAAAAAGAGTATAAGAATCACTAAAGTTAAAAAACTTTGCAGTAAATTAAGCTTGATACAACCACTAGAATCACAATGATGTATGGACTTGACAACAATGTTTCCAAATAAGCTTTCAGTGTGGAGTCACAAACTTGTCTATCTCAGCTTGGTATTCATTGTCACCACCAGCTCGCTACTAAGTTGTCGAAAGATGGAGATAAAAATTGACTTAAAACTTTGAGTTAACTTAATTTTATTCGACTTGGAAGAGCCAGACAGTTGTTTTACTTTTAATGTAAATCTAGTACTAATATGTAAAGAAATATTGTGTCTTAGAAAATTTTTAAACTTTTTTGTTCCTTTGAATTTTGTTAAGTTTTTTATTGTGTTATAAGATATAAATAACAACGAGTTTTTGTGAAATACTAAAACTTGTGAATAATATACACCAAATAATATATTCTTATGCTTTATGAACACCAGCATTCTTATTCTTATAAATTTAGCCATATGGAAGTTTTAATAAACTACGATAAGTCTAAGCATATGTCGGTACAATTTGTGAACATAGAACTAAGATAATGTTTTGGATAAAAATTGGAAAGCGTTCAAGCACATGAATTAATAAATCATTTCATTTTATTTTATAAGAAATTTAATTGAAACATATATTTTTATATTGTGACGTATAAAATCGTATTTATTAACATATTTATAAGGAGACTTATATTTTTGAAACAGGAGTTCTATAGTAATAACAATAATAATATTTATTAGATTTAAGCACAATGGAAAAAGTGACATTTTAAAAGCTCCTAAAGCCTTTTGAATACAAATTATCCATTGTGTACAATGGAGACAAAGGTAGAACAGGAACTTTGCACTTAGACACTGTAAGCTGACTTGCACTACAAGATTGCGTCGGCTGTTTAATTACTCACTCCGTGCACTAACTATAGACGTTTA
The DNA here is from genome assembly GCF_021130785.1 of Homalodisca vitripennis. NCBI lineage: Eukaryota > Metazoa > Arthropoda > Insecta > Hemiptera > Cicadellidae > Homalodisca > Homalodisca vitripennis. Next base: position 98,114,289 of record NC_060213.1, on the reverse strand, counting down.
GTTTGGACCTCCTTCACTGAAACTGCATATTCCAGCATATTACTGACTTATTTCAGATGATATTATTAGTTCTTGATCACGGTTCTCTTCATACATTAAAATGTTACTTTTAGTAATACATAAGTATCGGTAAACCAACACATAAACGATCATATTTTTAAGCATATGAGAATACAAGAAACCTTAACACTTTATTGCCAATATTGAAGACACTATAATGGCATAGGTAAAACGAATAGTTAGACCATTGGTAAATAAAAACAAGAAAATTACAATAATGCAATAAATTCAATGTGATATTAATTTGTACTGTTCAACTTTTTACAAATATGTGTGAATGCCATTGAGAATATAAAAACATTTTAAGAGAAACATTGACTGTAAATGATGTGAGAATTTGAAAATTCCTTTCACTTTTGCTATATAGTAATCAAGAGCTGAGATTTAATAATTTCCAAAAAATTAAACGGCGCTCATCTGCATATTCCTTTGTTCACTTAGTACAAGAAGATGACGAAAACCCTAATTACACTTATCTATATGAGCAAATTTTACATGCTTCCGGAATAACAATACATGCGGGATAACTAATATTTGGGGATAGAGAAAATCTCCTGTCAAGATTCCGTGAGAAAGTGTAATAGTCACTATGCCATCTTGGAAGAAATTGAGAATATTTCTGTTTAAAAATGTTCCAGTTGAAGGAGCAGGGTAACCCATACTCCAAATTGGCAATATTTTAAAATATTCAACGTTATCGGACAACCATCTGCTCCAATATTCATCCTCCGACAACAGGTTTACCGGAAAACCGTGTTTATCTCTTTACATCAGCACGTGGTTAGTGATGTGATGTAATGGTTAGATATTCCGCCCCTGGATATCTATTGCACTGCCCAGAATAAGCTTGCTAGATCCAGTGGAGGTTATACGATACTTATAAACCAGCCAGAAGTGGACACTACTTGGGTCGTCTAAAGACTTTAAATTGAGTAATTAATTTTATTTAAAATATTGTAACAATCAAAAGAATATATGATTAAACAAATTACTAGCAATTACTGCTTGTCTAAATATCAAATACCTAATAATAATAGTTAATTATTATTATTATTATTATTATTATTATTATTACTATTTTAGTAGTTGTTTAGGGAACGCCCGTTTAAATTGGTTATTGTTCACTTTTATGTAAATTATGATGATTGGAGTGAGAAAAAAGATGCCTGAATTGTTACCGAAACATTAAAAAGTTTACAGATTTCGGATATAGCCTTTAAAATATCACTTTACCTTGCGTTATAATGGCCAATAAACACGCTAAATTAATATAACTTTATAAGTGTGGTCACTTTAACTCCTATTGATACCCCTTTTATTAACGAATTTTGTCTGTCTAAATGCAAAATACCTAAAAAACAAACTGACATATAGACTTGAAATTTCGCTTGAAGCTGACTAAATGTATTAGCAGCATAGCGTCCGATAGAGGTACATGACTTTCCATTGGATTTAGTTAAACGTTAGTGTATATTTTTACGTTAGTGTTACAAGTAATGGTGATAGAAAATTTGTAAACGACCTGAATCAAAACGTTTCGGACTTTAACAAATAAAATTTAGTTATAGAGTTCAAGTAAAAAGTGTGGAGAGTCAGTTTTAAAACTCAATGACAAAATCTGATTTCAGCGTATTCTTGCGTATTATTAAGTAATTAATCTAGCTCACCAGAATTTTTAATATTTAAATACTGTTTCAAGATGAATCCAAATTTCTGCATAAAGATTAAAGATTTCTGTTACTGTGCATATTAAACATGAAAATTAACTGAGCGTCATTACAAGCTATGACTCAGTAAACCGACACAGTTTTGCTTGCCGAAAGCGATATGCAAATGTATTTTCTTATTAACCTGCTAAAAATGAAATGTGCTATAGATATGAAGAAACTTAGAATGCAACTTCACCAAATTCGATTATATTACACTTGGTGTAGCATACCTTGCAGTTATTTAGAATATATCATATAATTACGTAGTTTCTTATTTTAACGTTTCAATAGATATACCACATTTTCAGGCTAAATAAACAAACATAAACTATATCAGTTAATAGATAAGATAAGAGTCATAATTTGTATAAGAATAAAAAGATGGATCAAAATCACCCGAATTAAAATTTACAATTTCTCAAAGACTTCATATAAAAGTCATAGATTTTATATTATGGAAATAAAGATCAATTTATCTTCGGCAAAGAGCAGTAAAATATATATTTTTTTATTTGGTGACATGACGTCAAACAGATATAAGACCATATTAACGATACTTATCCAACGCAACGTTTTGAATATGATTATGTAAATGTTTATTATATTCAAAATGCTCATAAGTAAATAATATTGGTTTAGAATATATAAAATTAGGGGTTCAATTCTGTTTTTTCGCCACATGAGTACTTTTTTATTAATTTCAAACACTATTCTCAGAGACATTTTTGGAAATTGACAAAAACATTAGCATTGAAACCAAAACACTAAAACTTGCAATGTAGGGAAAACTAGCCTTATTACACATGAAAACAGAAAAGAGGAATTTGTAAGTAGGAGGCAAATTTTCTTGAGTTAGAGTGTCACTCACCCCATATATGGCGGTGGGGTGTTGTATGACGTCACTACCGACTATGACGTAATTAGCTTGAGTTAATGAACTGCCGTGGGCAAGGTGGTGCGGTAGACTTATGATTATAGTAAACCTCTCCAATACGGATGCTAACATTGTAGATTTAGTTTATCGTATATTATTTACGTATTAAATAAAGATTTAATACGTATTGACGTTGATTTCACAAAAATGTAGGTAATGTCATTCTTTAAATTTTATATGATTATAAAGGCTTTGTTGTAAAATGATCTTTTGTTTCAAAGGTATTCCGACTCGTGTATAAATCTTCATTTTTAAGAAATACATGAATTATTATTCTTCTAACATTACGGAATTGTCAAGGCTTTGTTTAAACACATATCTTTAAAACATATATTTTTTTAATATATATTTCAAAAATTCATTAATGTAATGTACACCTTCAGGTATATTATGTGTTGTTTAATTATAATACTTCTCTACTCTACACTTTCACTTTTACAACTTATTTACCGTTTTTATGACGGGGTAATAGATATGTACTTCCAACTTATTAATGTGCTAAACTATAATAATTATGTATTAATAGTGGTTACACCATTAAAGTGACATATTTAGTAGCTTTATTTTAAAATATTTTAATTATAAGTTCATACGTTAATATATAAATAAACAGTGTAATAAAAGTGTCTTTAACATAATGTTAAACTAACATCATAATGAATGAATAGTATATATTAACTAACTTACATATCAGTTAGTGTCGTGATAAGTTTAAATAAATCAGTCCAAATCAAGACCCAAAATAAGGAACGCACCAGAAACTGAGATGTAAGTTTTTAAATGATAGTTTAATACTTTTTAACAATGACTAGAGAATGTACAATAAAAAGTTTCTTTACAATAATTCACGGGAATGAACACTTATTATAAATAACATAACGAAATTAGAAAAAATTCAATTATAATAAATAACACGCATTCTAGCCTTGCGATATATTTACGAATAATTGGACTTTAAGAATAAAGAGCAAAGTTTTTTAGCCTTAAATGGTGGGTACAGGTGTATTAACGTGATTCTTCTGTGTATAGTTTTAATCAATTATATTTAAAATGCCAAAGTAGTAATTGCCTTACTGATTTATTCAAAAACCTATACATACTCGGTCTGAGTGAGAATACTAAATTAGTGACAAAGTAGTTTTTTTAATCATGTCACTTTCAATCTTCTTCTAGTATAATGGTATCTGTCGTTTTTGAATTTCAATTATATAAAAATTTGGTTCTGAAAAGATTATTTCGATTGAATGGCGTCTATTTCCGCCCATTTAAATTTAAGTATGGTGTCAATCCTTTATTTGTATTGTTAAAAAATTTCTTAATTCCTTTTACAATATTACTTAGGGACTGCCCGTTAGTCTTAAGTAAAATTAATAAAATCTAAAGGATTAAAAATAACTGCGAGTAGAGTGTATTTTATTTTTATAAATAGTTTCTCAAATATTTATATTATTAGTGTAATTTTATTTTTTCCTGAAACTAACTTAAGCGGAAAATAAGGGCGACAAGTAGTAGGTGCTAAAGACACTTTTACATTAAGAAAAAATAACACAGATCTAAGTTGCCTATTGATTACTTAGTATTCCTTCATTAAAGTTATGCATTTATTAATTATTGTAAATAAAATTAACATACGTAATAAAACTATTTACAATCAAATGTGTATAATGGGATCGTGGGCCTCAGTAGTTTTTGAATTTCAATTATATAAAATTTGGTCTGAAAAGATTATTTTGATTGAAAGGCGTCTATTTCCGCACATTTAAATTTAATTATGGTGTCAAGCACATCCGGTTAAAACCAAAAAAAACAATTCGTGCCTCAACCAAAAACATACATGAACGTAGGTACGTATAATGGTCGATTTTCGTAGTGTTTTTAATTTTAAATAGGAATTATGCGTTAGTTTTTGTAAGTGGGAGAGATTTGTTTTTTTTTAATACGTCTTAACGTTATAGTCTACAACTGGTACCTTTTATATTGTTTTAATTCCTGTGGGCTTTCTAAACAAAGTATATTTTTTCAATACAACATATACTTTAAGGTTTTATACAACATATGGTTTTATAGTTTTTATTACTTTTGCTTAGCAGAAATTTAACGGAATAAACATACGCCGCATTTGTGGAAAACATTTAAATAGTGTTTTTAAACAGTTTTATAGGTTAATATGATAATTGGATGGCCTTTATTTGTATTGTAAAAATTATTATTATTCTTTTTACAACATTACTAAGGGACTGCCCATTAGTTTTAAGTAAAATTAATAAAATCTAAAGGATTAAAAATAACTGCGATTAGAGTGTATTATATTTGTATTAATAGTTTCTTAAATATTTATATTATTACTATAACTTTAATTTTTTCCTGAAACTAACTTAGGAGGAAAATAAGGGCGACAAGTAGTAGGTGTTAAAGACACTTTTACATTAATAACAATAACACAGATCTTAGTTGCCCATTGATTACTTAGTATTCATACATTAAATTTATGCATTTAATAATTCGTGTAAATAAAAGTAACATACAAAATAAACGATTTACACTCAAATGTGTACTCACTTGTATTTTATTCTAAGTTGTATTAAACATGTTAAACAGCATATGATATATTTAATAAGGAAAAATATAATTCTGTAAGTAATAATTCAAATGCAAGCATATAAAACAACAATTATGGATTAAATATATGTTTATTTGGTAACGTCTTTGAGTTGGCAAATTTACGTTCAAAGCATGAGAATTGACCATGTGTATAGGTACTAAAATATTTTATAATGATTATACCCAAACATTCAGTGTTAGGACATAAAAAAATGCCCATTTTTCAGCTTTATTACTATTTCAGAAAGAAAAACACTTTCCACCCATAATACAAGCTGTGCGATATGGTTTATACTGCATCCAAGTATTTTTATTTACCCTCGTAATTTGAAAAACTCAAATTTAAATTTAACAATTGGTAAAAACTAATTACCAAGTAATTCCACTGTAGGATTCTGAAATGAGCAAAACGTCCAGAAAGCGGTGATTAGTGGCCGGCAAGCGTGAGATTGATTAGATACGAGTAGTTCCATTGGTCTCCGCTCCGCGTCACCATCATTTCAGGAAACATATGTAGAGGTGCTCTTCTGGGACTATGCATATTTATATTAGCTTCAGATCTTAAACTCACTTGCTTTAGTCCCATTTATATCAAGAACTACTCTTGTCAGAAGAAGACAATTGTACAAAAAATTATTTAAATTTTTTTTATATAAAAAAAAAATTCATTTTTAAAATGAAACCTCACATATCTTCTCTCGTCCTTTGATGTTTTTGCGATATACTATTTATTCATGTAATCTGAAATTTCAGTCCTCTCGTTTACACAGAATATGTGAAATAATATGAGATTAAATTGGTGTTTCAAAATTAAAACAAATAAGTTCTATTGGATTTCTTTTTTGCTGTTAAATACAAATTCATTTTATTATTTTCACATAGTTGACAAGAAAATCTCAATCATAATTTTTAAAATCCAAATCAGTGTTTGATAATTAGTTTTTAAGTTTCTTTTCAAATGCTACTACTAAATTATTTTAAATGAATTGCACCAAAAGTGGAACAGTATCTACATTATTTTTTCACTTAGGAGAAGTGCCGCCCACTTTGGAGGGGGAGGTCAATACGTCTTGTTCAAGCCACATTGAAAGAATGAAGGCCAGTTCTGCTCTATCCTCTGCAGTTAAATCGGGCAGAGCAGAACTCTTCATATGAAGGCTAGAATTTTTTGCTTTATTCTATCCACTCCAACAGTGATCTTTCTCCGCATTCTAATCCTATTATAGGTTCAATTGTTACCTCAATATAACGTCATATGAGATTAGTGATGTCTCACTCTTATATATCTATAGGGTTGCCTGGAGATAAACCTACCAGAAATGAACTTTTCTCCTAATAATTCTGAATTAGCATATTAAGTTAATTTCAAAAGTTTTAGGTATTATTGTTATACAGAGGCGTATGTATTATTTTGACACACTTAACAACTTAGTACTACAGTTTTGATGTTTCAAATACATTTTTACAAGGAGATTGAAATATTGTGTTTTATTTCAAAATGTAGGTCTGTATTTTCCAATGATATTAAGGTACGTTCAACTACGGATAGGAATTAGTAATAAACTATCTGCAATAGTATTGATACTTGGTTCACTGCTGAACAGACGGGTGGATATGGATCGCGAATATTCACTAATCACATAATAGTAGTCAATAACAGACTGAACGGCGTTACTGTCATTCTCCTGTCACAGATGCAACAGAACCATCTGTCGCTGTGAGATGCATGATGGTGGTCCCAAATTATCTTTATATCTGGCATATATTGTTTAGATTATGATTTACAAGTATTTACAACACATTAAGATTTAAATATTTACAATAAATTATCCTAGGTACAACTCAACAATCACTTGTATTTTCGACTCGAATTTTATCATGACATAACAAAAAATATTATACTAGGTACCTTAGAGTCCCACTGCCTCCCCCCCCTATAAATTGTCTAATGAACAGAGATGAAGTGATTTACTTTCAGGGAGAAAAGTACTACTTGCTTCTACATAACGGTACCTATATTTGGATAGGTCTTCATGTAAGTTCAAATCTGTATGTAGAAAAAAGTTGTCAATAAAACTTTAACGTCGTGATTTTAATACCTTACATAACTTAAATGTTTAAAATACTCTGTTAAATATAAAATAACAACATAAAAACAGTGATATGTCACACTCTATAGATTTATGCATATGTAATGATGCTATAAACATTAAGTTATGATATATACACAAAATAATAATTGGACTTTAATCGTTAATATACACATACATACAAAATTTAAACTACGTTCCGATTCGACTATATATACAAGATGGCATCAGATGGTGAAATGAATGTCCATGAGTTACTTCAACATTGTTTTCAAAGAAGCAAAAAATTTTGAGTATTTTAGTGTTTTTTATGTGACATCTAATGTTTTGAAGCCCACGAGGACCTCAGATAAGTACTGACACAAAACAGCAAATAACAGTTTCTATCTCAAATCAGTATAACATGAAATATAAACTGAATATAACTAATCTCGTCTAGATATAACCTGGAAATGCAAAACAATGTGACATGCCCCCTATCACTATGCAGCATGAAAATCACCCCGACAAAGAAGACATTCCATCAGACCACGTGCAACACACATCTCATACCATCGTGGAAAAAATTCAGAACTTAGAAAACCCTGACGAAGTTGACCTCAGTCTGTCCCTGACCCTAGCAGCTGAAGCAGGAAACGCCCTTCTACAGGAGAATATAAAGTTAAAAAGAGAAAAGGCTCAACTTCTTGTAAAGTGCATAAGACTCGAGGCAGAGCTGACAGCCACCACAGAGGAACTGGAGTAAACAGGAAATAATAAAGAAAAATGCCAAAATTAAGTTGACAGCCTACACCAAGAACTGGCAAACCTGCAAACTCAACTGGACAGAGAAAAACAAAACCAATTACAACTACAGCAATTCTACGAAGAACACGAAAATGACCAATGCAATTTCATCAAAGACTATGAAAAAAAATTGCAAGGCTAGAAAAAACTATAAAAACACTAAAAACTAAAGCAGAAAACAGTGCAAAACAAAATAGAAATCCACCGAGACGCAGACAGACATGCTGACACACAAACATGCCCACCCACTGGAGATAAACCTTTGCCACTGCCAACACATTGCGAAGTGACAGACCGTAGTTGTAAGTTAGGTTATAACCATTCACTAATGTAAGATATGATCAATTTAAAAACCCGCCAAGACCAAATCGAGAACTCTATTAAAGCACTACAGAGCCTGCTGCAGCACGACGCTGACGAATTTCAGCCCAGGCCGGCGAAGTGCCCACACTCTAAAAAAGATAGAACCAAAACTGCAAAAAGCCACTTCAGTGTATCCCTGCAAATGGCTAAGAACAGAAAGCATAACCAAAACCAAGGGTCTGCACATGCTGCATCAATATTGGGATCCCTGCATAAGCAACCAACAGAGACTGCCCCAGTGCTATCTCTAAAGCCTAACATTAAACAGACCAAAAGCCCACCCCTAAACTCAAAGCCAAGGGCTAGAGACGAGACCTGTGAGGTGTTTTTCTCTAAACACATCATGTTTCTACAAGAACCACATGACTGAACACTATGGCTGGACTGACAGTGACGACCCACCCCAGACTGGCTCCCATGCGCTGGTGCCACCCCATCAGGATCTGGACCAACGACCCACAACCTCGGGCTGGCTGTCTCCCCCCGCGGTGCCCTCAAGGTCGGATGTTCTGCTAAATCGCCCTACAGTTTTTTTAGACCGCAACAACTTAATAAACAGCAAGCAGAAGTAATTGTCAACTCTCCAGCCAAACCGGACATGCCCACCCCAGAAGACAAGATATCAGAAAAGGCTTTAAAGATACTACACCAGAATATTGACTCTCTGGCATCAAAGGCAAATAGACTTGAACACCTTCTCCAAGACCTCAATCCTGATATTGTGCTCACCACCGAACATGGTCTCAAGGATGATCAACTCCGCAATACAAGACTCCCTGGGTATAATCTGGTTGGTTGGTTCTGCAGGAAAAACTCTAGAAAAGAAGGAGATGCCTTTTACTCAAACGAGGCTCTTGGAAACACTATACACATTGTCAACACCTCAAACAAACCTATTGAGCTTACATGCGAACTCTACATGATAAGTTTAAAAATAAATATGAAAAACACAAACCTGCTCGGGGTTTACAGGCCACCTGAAGGAAATTTAGAAACTTCCCTGGACAACTTATCCGACACTCTTGATCTGGTCCCAACCTGGAGGGCCCAAACCATCATAATGGGAGATGTTAATGTGGACGGACTTGCAGAAACAAAGAAACAAGAAAAAACTTGATAACATGCTAGCACGGCACAACTTAATACGACTCAACCTTCCACACTACGAGAGTCACCCACACTTCATCATCTTCCATTGATTTTGTGTGCTCCAATATGAACAGGGAGGATATAAATGTTGAAGTGATTACCATTGGTCTCTCAGATCATTGTGCCCAACTCTGCACCATCAAACTTGCAAACCAAGAAACCACAAAGTTTGCGGCGAGTGCCGCTACAGTTTTGAATTTGGCGCGCGTTATCCGTCTGTTACCGCGAACGCTATAGCCAGCTGCGCCGACCTCTAGCCTTTAGCTCAAACAATAGGAGCCTCCTACCATCCGGAATTCTTCCGGACAGGTTCTGGTAGGATGGTTCCTGCTAGGTTTTCAGGCTGTGACCGGAGGTTGTGCACACGGCGGATTCGTTGTGCAGCTTTCGAGCAGGGTGGACCGGGAGAAGTTAGCGTGGTGGTCTAGTTTTTAGTAGTATTTTGTTAGGGAACCTTTCGGAACTATACCCAAATTATTAGTATTTATTTAGTCATCAAAGCTGGTTAGGTTTTGGAATAGACGGAATCTAGTGGCGGATCCACGGATTATTCCTCTATAAGGTCCCACCTTCCGGTCGCGACGCCACGAGGTCGCAGATATTGGTAGCGCGAGCCGTCCGCCTCGGATTCCCAACACCATTTCCTAACCAGCATTAATTTTTAATTTCACGCTTTCCGTCCATTTTTTTTTTGAGTTTTTCGAATAGCAGTGGTAATTTCTCAAACAATGGCGTAAAACACCCCAGGGCAGCGACCGACGCCACGAGGGAAGCAGCGACCTTCACCTACAGAATCAGATAACTAAATTAGTTCTAGTCATTTAAAATAAGCTTAAAGTGTAATCCGTTATTACTTGAATTAATTTAAACTTTTATTTTATTGTTCTCAGTTTAACTTTAATAGAATTTCATAGTTCAACCTTAATAATTTAATACCGTACTTTTTTGCCCGTTTTATAAAGTATTTCTTAAATATAAATATATTCTTAAATATTTCTTAAATAGTATTTTTTTAATAACTAATAACAGTAAAGTCTCATTTAAGCTTTAACTAAGCAGAATTACGACTTGTTTAACCAAGTTCTATAGTTTTCTTTTATACTAGTAACCTGAAGTACACTTTGTATTAGACTGTAACACCATTTTTTTTACTAATTATAGGTGTTATGCAGTATTTTTCTTTGTTGACTTTAATTTACATAACTGTCCATTTATTATTTATTACAGCCACAATTCCTTTTTCAAGTTTTTCATAAGGCTTAAGTCGTTTAAAATTTATTATCACGGAGTTCGTAATTTCCGTCTGTCTGTCTGTTTCAAACAAGAATTTCTCGTTTCGTTTTAAGACAGTTTTAAAATTTAAATTTGTCATTTTTCCTTGTAATTATACTTATAGTTCTAAGCTCGCAATAGTTATAATTTATTTTACTTCATATTTTTATCCGAATTAGATCTTCTTATTTTTGGAACTGCAGTAATATTTTTCGACACAAGTTTAGTCGGTTTGCCGTGCAAGCACGTAATTGCGTAAGCAGAGTTCCTCAGATCCGGTTTTTGTATCACTCCGTAGATAACGAAGTCTAATTATTTTAATCTAAATTATAGATTTTACTACTACAGTTAAGTACGAATATCTTATAATTTCCTGTCAATGTTTTAAGGTACTACGTAAGTTATCCTTGTAAGTAAACGGTAATTTGTTTTCGTTTTCACTTAAATAAATTGTAAACCGAATGATTTCTTTAAATTATTTTACGACTTAGCCTTATATACGTTTAGATGTTGGTTATATTAGTTGGTGTTAAACACATAATAATAACTGGTGCTTTTGTTTTGTGTAAATTACAGCTTGCGACGATCATTTGTAACTAACCTTGAGTTACGAATACAGGTAAGGTAGTTGGTGACTTTGTTATTTTTGTTATAGCCAATATTTTACCTTCGGTAGAATCTTAACCTTTGTGTTCTAAATATCGCTTCTCTTGGAAATATGTTTGATGTTGGATACGAGCATTTGTTTCAGGTACTTAAACAGTTGTTACAATAATTATAAGTCTAACAATTGCAATTTGAATATAATAAATTTGTATTTATTTAAAAGAGATAGACAAGCTAATTTACAGAGAAAATTTTATAAAAATTTAAACTACTTAAACTTTTTAACATCAATATAAAACTAATTTTATAATTTATTAAAGTAGTAACTACCTGATTTTTTTTTCCTCCCAGTAGGTGTTGGTTTGCTGTATTTTTCTCAAAGCTAGGTCAGCCCAAGTTGTTTGAAATAATTGTTTTTTTACTGTTATTGTTTTTAGACTCCTCTAGTCTAATAATTACAAAAGGTGAACATATTGGTACCAGTTTCCCTTGTATAGCTTATTGTGTTCTTATTTTCGCTCTCTTTAAATATGTATAAACCAGACAATATCCCCAAAACCGTAGCGTGGATTAAAGAGTTAAAAGCAACTCAGGCCCGGGATCAATGCTCTCTATTGGGCATCACACCAGCAGGTACACTTGAGGGAATGAGAGTTCAGCTTCGTGCTTATATTAAAGAAAAATATAAATTAGGTGAAATCGACTCAGACGAAAATATTAATGAATCCAAATTAGAAACTACAGCAGCCTCGACTGATGTTTACACCAACAGTCACACAACAATCTGAGGTACAGTCCAACATAACATACACACCTTCACAAACAATAATAGATCCGAATATACAAAATTTGATAGTGGCTATGCAACAACTTACACAAACGACAGTTTGAACGCACTACAGAAGTAGTGTCTTCACAGATTGCCGAGTTATTCTCAAGCCATAATAGAGATAGTGATGCGACATTTCCTTCTGTTGTTCGCGAAATGATTAGAGCCCTGCCTATGACTTCAGGTTCGTCCCTCCCAGACCTCGTACAATTTGTAATTAAAGCTACAGAAATATTCAACTTGAACCTTGTAAGTGACAAACTATTTATTACGAATACTATTCCGCGGACTGAGGGTAGACTTCGTGGTATATGGTTTAAATGCTATCACGTCTAATCTTAGTTGGCTCTCACTGGTCCAGACAATACGTACTTCACTCCTAACTGATAGAACACTGAGGGAAGCTCAGAATCAGTTTTTGTACCGCCAGCAAACTAACTCAGAGTCCTTAGCTGACTATGTACACAACATTAGTGCCATGTTTACATTTTTAAACCCTACAGTAGATAATGCAGTTGTCTTTACTACTATTATGGCAGGTCTCAATCCCTCCACTAGAGCCTGCTTATCAGGACTTATAACACCACACTGCATTAATGATCTTTTAAAATTGGCCCCCACGGTAGATGACCTACGTCTTACATATTATGACACTCCACAAACCAACGTACCCCCACGTACATCCCTTCATAGTTCCGTACCATATAATCAAAGTTTTCAACAGAACAACAGATTGTTTTACAACCGAAGTATTGGCCACTTCCAACCATACCATACTAACGGTCAACACCACTACCAAAATTACCGGTCACGTAACTTTAATCGATATAAACCTCAAAATAGTCATAATGGCGGTCATTCACACTTGGAATCAGGAAATAACAATTCAGGCCAATATAGTACACCAAAAAACAACACAAGTCAGCGTAACTAACCAAAACGGTCAGCAGAATAGGCAAGCTAATTATTCTGGTCAGTCCAATTCCAGGCCGAAACATTTAAACTTCCCAGGGAGACATTTTTAGACAGGGAAATTGTCTCCCCTAAACCGAAGGTGAATCGCCCTGTCCGCTCTATGGCACCTTCCTTGCCCAAAGTAGATCCCCTTACTATCTGGCTATCCATAAAAGAAATCAAACTTGAAGCACTAATTGATACAGGCTCCACATACTCAATAATATCTGGGTCAGTCTTTAAGGATCTACAGAAAGGTAAAGGGTTTTACGTCAACTCACTTAACACCAGAACTCAAGCCATGACAGCGAATGGTACTTACATGAATTTCCAAAAACAGATTAAATTGCATTTTAAAATTTTACACCTTTCCTGGACTTTTCCTTTCTTTGTATCAGATAGCCTACCGGTGGCAGTTGTTTTGGGTTTGGACTTTGTAGATCACAGTAAAATGGTGATCAATTGCGGCTCAGCGTAAAATAACTTTTTCCTTTGACACAACCTTAATTATTAATCAATTCCAGGATCAGTCAGCTCAACCCAACATAGAATCAACTCATACAGCACCAACATTAGGAGAAAACTTGAACACAAAACAAAAACACATTTTAAAAAACCTATTGCAGCAGTACCCGGATACCATAACACCATGCCTTGGCAAAACCAACTTAATATCTTATACCATCCGTATAACAACTAATAAGATTGTCCGCTCAAAACCTTTTCATTATGCTCCTCCCAAACTGAAAGAGCTAAACAGCCATATTAAAGACCTGTTGAGTAAGGGTATTATTCGTCCTAGTGACTCTCCATATTCAAGTCCGGCGTTTTTAGTCCCGAAAAAGAATGGTAAAAGTCCGCATGGTGGTAGACTACCGTCTCATAAATAAGATGGTTGAGCTGGAGAACACTCCCATGCCAACGGTGGAGTCAGCATTCCAGTATTTAGGGAAGGCTTCTCATTTTTCCCACCTGGACCTTGTAAGCGCTTATAATCAAATTCCTCTTGATGAGAATTCCAAAAAATATACGGCTTTTGTCACAAGCACAGGTTGTTACGAGTATAACTATCTGCCCTTCGGCTTAGCTTCCGGTGGCATGGTTTTGGCAAAATCTACTTGGACAAAGTTCTTTGGAGATATAAAATTCAAATTCCTTTTTGTTTATTTTGATGACCTAGTTGTCTTCAGTAACAGTTTCAAACGAGCATGTACAGCATCTTAAAATAGTTTTAGACAGGCTTAGAGATGCTGGTCTGACGGTTAGTCCTGAAAAAAATGGTTTTGGTGGGCATCCTCCTAGAATCGAATTCCTGGGTCACCATATTTCATAATGGTAAAATCAGTTCTAAATCCTGACAGGAAGTAAACCTATCGACTCCTACCCAACACCAAAGAATTTAAAAACAACTGTCTAGGTTTCTGGGAATGTGCTCATATTACTCGAGATTCATTAAAAGCTTTTTCTCAGATTTTCGGAACCTTTAAATTCTTTAAAAAAGGAAGGGCGTTTCCATACTTATGGGGACCTTCTCAGGAGGAGGCATTCAGAACACTTAAAAGCAATTTTAGTATCTTCACCTGTTTTGAGGCTACCCGACTTCGAAAAACCCTTCACGTTGCAGACCGATGCCTCTGGCACGGCTGTGGGTGCGGTCTTGTCCCAGGAAACTTTGGATGGCAGCCTAGCACCTGTTGCTTACGCCAGTCGTGCCCTGAACCCCCATGAAAAGAAACTACTCAACCTTTGAACTGGAGGCTCTCGCTGTTGTGTTTGCTTTGGAAAAGTTCAGAACTTACTTAGAGCATAGAGAATTTTCTCTTTTTGTGGATAAATAGTGCTCTTTCCTGGTTTGCTGAACCACCCCAGGCAAATTGGAAAAATAGCACGATGGATTGCCTTAATAAACACATTTAAATTTCAAGTCAGTCACATTAAGGGCAAAGAGAACGTTGTTGCAGACTGCCTCTCTCGTTTGTACGAGGAAGACTCCACAACTCCCCAACAAGATGACACAAGTTCAACACCTTCAACAAACAAACCCAGAAATCCTACCTCAAAATGTTTAGTTCTTTTCTCTCTACCAGAAGCCTTCCAAGACATAACAGAACATCAAGCCCTAGACCCAGAATTAAAAAATATAATTAAGTCAATTAAAGTCTGGACAACACCCTCCAAACTATGAAATAATTGATAATGTCTTAGTCTATAAAACCCCTTCCCAGAGCAGACCGCGTGTTGTTGTTTCCCCAAAAAACTACACCACATGCTATTTGCCATGTATCACACGTCCCCAGTTTGGAGCACATTTGGGAATCTCCAAAACACTAAATCGGTTAAAAAGAACATTTTACAGTTCTGATCTTACTACAACAATAACTAACATGGTTAAATCATGCTTGCAGTGCCAGCGCTGTAAGCAAGCCCCAAACACAAAATATGGTTATCTATCGTCTGATTTAGCACAAAGACCTTTTGAAAAGATCATGATCGACTATGTTGGTCCTCTCCCTAGAACTAAAACGTGGTCACCAGTGGCTACTAACCATTGTAGACGCATTTAGCAAATATTCAGTCATGATCCCTACTAAGAATTCAACAGCTCTAACTACAGTAAATGCCCTTAAACGAGGCCTAATTTTTCCTACTTTGGGTTTCCCCAGTCTATTGTATCTGATTCTGGCAGTTGTTTCAAATCTCATCAGTTCAAAAACATGTGCGATGAGCTCGGGATTAAACACATTAGGACTTCTCCTTATTACCCGAAAAGTTCGCACGCTGAACGTGTGAACAAAAACATTCGGAGTTGCCTTGCGAATTTTCTCACCACAAAGACAATACTCAGTGGGATGAAAACCTACATTATTTTCAAACCGCCTTTAATTCTTCTAAACACGAGAGCACTGGCACTTCACCCTCTGAAATATTTTTGGGATACACTATCCGCACTCCTTTGGAAAATAAATGGAATCTTGACCCAACTTCTAGAACCTAATTCTGAACCAAGAAACATGGAACAGAGATGGGAGTAAAGCTCTAGACAATTCTGATTCCGTGCTAAGGATAAAGTATCCAAACAGTATAATAAAGGTCGAGCACAGGTTTAGTTATGTATCGACTATTTAACCTGAGTAATGCACCCAAACACATCTCAGCCAAGTTGCAGCCTATGTTGGTCTAAACCTTTGGAAATTGAGACCCTTTACTTCCCCTGTAACAGTTGCCTTGCGTGACCCAAAAACCAAGAAATTTGTGAGGTCATGCACATGTATCCCATATTAAAAAGTGCATTCTCCCAACTCCACGACAATGATCTGCCACTAGATATTTCCTCCTATTCCGAAAAAAGCCATTGTGATATTAGGTTTAATTTGAGTTTATTTTTCATTCTTCTTTCATTTTACACCTTACAAATAACATTTCCTTTTCTTTTTATTCTACTCTTCTTTGGGACCCTGCATTGGTGGCTCTGCCTGAACGCTGAGGGTGGATTTGGACTAAGGAGTTTCACCTGCGTGTGCTCTCCTCTTGCTACCTGGTGTTGGGTTTGGCAATTCTGATGTTTGGTCCAAAACTGTCTACTATACACTTACACGGGGATGGGTGGTTATGAGATCTGCCGTTTAGATTTTGTTTGTTTGAAGTATTTACAGCTTCCATGATTTAGCATTTATTTATATATTTTTTCTGTAATCAATATTGGGAGCAGCGACAGTCTCATTGCCTCCTATGCGCAACCCCAAACACACTTCATTTAACACATCTTTAACTATCTCTATCCTATTAATTAATTTTTTTTTTTGTTAAGTTATAACTTAAGGCATTTAGGGATAGAGAATAATTTGTATCGATAAATGCTTTAGAACCGACATTATTGAGCATTTCCCTTATAGTCGACTTTTCAACAAAGTTTTCTCCTATATACAACTAGGCTAAAGCTATAGCGAAGCACTCACGCCAGTTTAGTCAAATCGTTATTTATTGCTATAAATGTTTTATCTCTGTGTAATTTAGTGTTCGTGTATGGTTTTTTCGTGATAGATATTACTTTGTATTTTCGAGCATGCGTGTTACGACCTTATAATGGTCAGTTATATGTATATTTATTTGTATGTGTTAGTTATACAGAGTGGTTATCCTATCCACATATTAATGGTTATTACCAATCATTTCCTGGCCTACTAACTCTGAGCCAACAGGAGTTTTTTTTTTCTCTTGAGTTTGTTTGGCCCATTCCTTCTCGATCTGAACACTCCATTTAGGGTATACTACTCGCCCATATGTCACCAAACAATCTTGAAAAACTAATAGGGTAGATAAGTTTAAAGAACTTGTTAGCAGAACCAATTCTCTCTCTTTCCTTGCCTCTTATGACTGTAGTCACTGGGAGACCTCATCATTTAGATTTGGATTTATTTTTCCAATGGCCATTTCATCTTTTCACCACCTTTCCTGTATTTCAAATATTGAAAGAATATGAACAAAACTATTAATTGTATATGTTCTTCCAGAGAGGTCATGGGGACCTTTTCACTCCCTTCTCATCCTGCGTCCGGTAGATTGGCTTGTTGGCAGCAGGCTTGTCTCCCGCTGCGGGAGGGGGGGAGGGAAGTAAGGGGAACAGGACTAGGATTATGGCCAGCTACGATGGAAGAAATATTCTATGAGTTACACAAGAATAAAATTTCCTTAAACTTCTCCTTTCCTACTTGGCCTATTCTTGGAGGGAAATCTGAGTCTGATGATGGGGCTGAATGAAGGTCGTGATTCTCAGTCAAACACGGTTTCCAGAATACTGATTCCTTTTACCTAGACTATCTTCTATAATTTAATTAAACTTTTTAAAGAAGCCCAACCTTAACCTTGGAAGAGTTAGAAGTATTTAGCAGGTATGTAACATATTGGTGATAGATAGATCTTAGTTGCTTTCCACTTATGGGTTGAATTTGTCTGTGGTTGAGGAGAACTGGAGCTGTTCAGCGAGAATGGGCGCGGTTTCTGCACCGCCTTTCTGCATGGTAGTGTTATTTGAACATTTTAGTAAACTCTGCGTTCTAGTTTAAGAATTTTGGCTCAATTTAACCATAACTGGTTCACTTCCAGATAACTTTCCTCTCACCCATTCCACCACTCTTAATGGCTAAGCCTTCTAACTCCTCGGAGAAGGAGGGGAGGATGCGGCGAGTGCCGCTACAGTTTTGAATTTGGCGCGCGTTATCCGTCTGTTACCGCGAACGCTATAGCCAGCTGCGCCGACCTCTAGCCTTTAGCTCAAACAATAGGAGCCTCCTACCATCCGGAATTCTTCCGGACAGGTTCTGGTAGGATGGTTTCCTGCTAGGTTTTCAGGCTGTGTGACCGGAGGTTGTGCACACGGGCGGATTCGTTGTGCAGCTTTCGAGCAGGGTGGACCGGGAGAAGTTAGCGTGGTGGTCTAGTTTTTTAGTAGTATTTTGTTAGGGAAACCTTTCGGAAACTATACCCAAATTATTAGTATTTATTTAGTCATCAAAGCTGGTTAGGTTTTCGAATAGACGGAATCTAGTGGCGGATCCACGGATTATTCCTCTATAAGGTCCCACCTTCCGGTCGCAACGCCACGAGGTCGCAAAGTGTCCAAGCTCTACTCATGGAAGACTTTCTCAAGAAAACTTAAATTATCTGAAGCACCTATTGGCTGTGGAGTCATGGGACAATGTATACAACTCCCCAGATGCAGACCAAGCCTACAACTTGTTTATTGGGAAAACTACTACAGCGCTCAATACAGCCTGCCCCCTGAAAAAATCCAGACCAAAGAGAAAAGTCAAATCAGCTCTAATGAAGAATGATGATGTCTGCCACCTTAAGAAAGAGTACCTGCAGGCACTCAGTAATCAGATACTCCGAGGAGGAGAAGAGGACAAAGCACTTACAGCAGCAAAGAAAAAAGACTACGACTTAAAACTAAAACAACTTAAACAGCAAGACACCACTACATTTTTATTCAAAATGCTGAAAACAAACAAAAAGCACTATGGAAAGTAGTTAACCGTGAAAGACAGCAGAACAACAAAATAGCTCAACCCATAAAACTAATGGACGGGACACTAATTAAAAAACCCCATCAAGTGGCTCACAAACTCAATCACTACTTCACAACAGTAGCAGATAAGACTCTGGGAGATTCTAATCAAGCTCATGCACACAACGGCCCCTTGAACCAAACGGGAGACGAACCCTCCGAACTTATCCTACAGCCCACAAACTACCAGGAAGTGGAAAATATCATTTCCTGCCTGAAATCTAAAACATCCGCAGGATCTGAAATATCCCCCATCATCCTCAAACACTGTAAGGAAGAACTGACATCTCCTCTAACATACATAATAAATAAATCCTTTTCCCAAGGTATCTTTCCACAAACCCTTGAACTGGCAAAAGTGTACCCAAAAGCTTCAGAAAGAACCATCGGACCAAATTAGCAATTACAGACCAATATCCTTGCTCTCAACAATATCAAAGGTGATCGAGAAAGTCATGCTAAACCAACTGATGAAACACCTGACTGACCACAACATTATTACCAGCCAGCAGCACGGTTTCCTCAAGGGAAGATCCACAACCACTGCCCTAATCCAACTTGCCGAATTCATTATTGACCAGAGAGAAGAAGGAAAAGAGGTCACTAGCCTGCTCTTAGACCTCAGCAAGGCTTTTGATTGCCCTGGGTCACAACCTTCTTATACAAAAAGTAAGAGCCATGGTGTGTTAAAGGGATGGCAGGAAAATGGCTGGCAAGCTATTTAGAGGGACGATCACAAATGGTAGAAAATAACATACAAAAAGAAACAACACCATCTACAAAACAACTTCGACACCATTACCTCTAAATAGGAGTGTTCCAACAGGGTTCGGTTCTTGGTCCTGTACTTTTCATACTGTTCATACAGGAACATTGCGTCTTTAGTAAAAGATGTCAATTAAGCATAAAGGTTCAAAAAAGGTGATTTGTAATCCTTTTTGCGAATACTTAAAAATCGTCTTTACTAATTTTACTTAGTTCATGTTAGAAATCTCCATTTCCTTTATATAGTTTCAGAAATGAAACGTACTATGATCGGTCTAAAAATATAGCATAGAATATCACATTTATATTTATATAAAAATAGTACAATTACTTATAGCCAAATCATTTCAAACACACACAAAAATAGTGTTGATCAATGGTCCATTGTTAGAAACAGCTAACCTACAGAGTTTAATCTGAGGTCTTATTTAAATATAGTTAAGGCCTTGCTCTATAATAAATAAATATATTTAAATTGATTAGTGCAGTTTTAATTTGCTTACATCAACAATATTTTTAAATTACTGTGAGACCATTAAGTGTAAAAGTTATTACAAAATTTTAAGATTCAAAGCTTTTCCAATGCATAAAATTTATTTATTCTATGATATAATAAGAGTTGAGATTTAAAACCTCTCATAAATAGATGCTATCTCGAATAAATCAAATGATTGAATCGAAATGAAACTCTGCCATCCTAAAATGTATTACGTTTTTTAAATAGAAAATGACTAAAAAAGTCTTTTCTCTCAAATTACGATATAGAAAACAATATTCAGACATTAAAATAATTTGAGATACTACAACAAAATGCATAAATAAAAATAATCAATCTTATTCTTCATGAAACTCCTGAAAATCTAGCCGTATATTTCGATAACATATGATAAGTATGAAGTGTACTGCCCTTTTACAGAGAAGTCATAATTGTATACAAATGTACAATATTCTCTACTAAACTAATTTTGTTAATATTAGGATAGCACTATTTCTAAAAACATGTTCATATCGTTTACATATAGCTGTATTATATATCTTTGGAAAAATTTTGTATTGTGGACATAATCCCTAAAGTATTTAAAAAATACGACTTTCTATACATTTACTGGTTTTTAAAGTAGATTTTTTATTACAGACTACAATTTTGATAAAATAAAACCACAATCTATAAACAATGACTCGATTCATAACACCAGATATCACTCATAATTTTGGATTAATGCTATAAAAAGTTTTTATTAAATAAACCTTTATGCATAATTAAGACACATTAAATCCTGTCATAGGGAGATTTTCTATAATCAAGGTAAATACCACAGTCAAAATTTTATACTCATGAAAACTAAGCTAATAATAGAATTTAAACATCTATAATAAATATTATAAGGGGACTTTAGAACTTAATATACCGGTAAAAAGTTTTATAGTTAACTTATTTGCAGTAACTTTAACTGATATTTTGTTTTAAAACGATTTATGTATTAAATTTTTGAAATTATATCGTCTATAGGTTCAATTTGATTACTTTACGTATATGGTATTCTTTGATAGTGCAAATAAGCTTTGAGGACGCAATTTCGGTTTAAGGTCTATATTAAGTTTAAGTACATAAATAACACAAGGCGTAAATACAATTGACGCGTATCTCAACAGCTACTTGCGGATATAGCGCGAATAGCTGTTAGATAACCCTTTATTTTTTTTCTATAAGTAACATTAGGTTCCAGAATCTAAAACAATTAGTTAATAGTTTTAGGTGAGATGTAAATCTTTAAAATGTAGTGCCTAATTAAATTTATAGTGTTTAATAAGAAATATTTATGTTTTAAACACATACAAATATATTTGTCGACGGTTTCTCAAATAGTTATAACTAATTTATCAAAATACATAATAATATTAAGTATTCTCTCCTGTTTATCAATTCAAAGGTAAATAGTGGAACAAATAAAACAAAAAAAGTACAATTGACGATTTTTAAAAACTGATATTGAATATAGATACTTGGTTATAAAAATACGTGTTCTTAATATAAATATATTTTGCAGTTAGATTGAAAATTTTCAACATTTACCCGCATAAATAACGTTTAATTATGCACAACAATTGTTAATATAGTATTTAAACTAAAACATTATTTTTGAATATAAAAAATAAAAATAATTGTAAGAATATGATATAAAAATATGTTACGAGAACACAAATGTATTCAAGACTACTTTCTTTAAAAAAACATTGGAGATTAAAACACGATTCTTAGGTACTTAAACTGAATGCTTTAACCATTACAAATGAAATTATTATGTATTAATAATATACTTGTACTTACTGTATATTTGAGAAAGGTTTAAAATATTACGTTACGAAGTATTCTCTTAATGTTTGATAATACTTCCATTTAAAAAGAATTAAGTAAATAATATTTAAATGTCGTTACTTTGTTTGTCGTACTAAATTTAAATATTATACGTCGTTATTGGAGCAACGACAATCCTCACTGGATGAGGGAAAGCCATACCCAGAAACCTGAAAAAGTTAACGTGTGGGCTGGGATTGTTGGCAATCGTATTGTTGGACCTTTCATAACCAATGGAAATTTGAATGGGGTGACATATGAATTGAATGTTGAGAGAAAACCATTATACCGGCATTACGTGCTGTGTTGGGTCGAAGTTTATAACACAGTATGGTTTCAACAGGATGGTGCACCACCTCATTATGCTTTACAAGTACGAGCGCTGCTTGACAGAGAGTTTCGCTGGATTAGGACGTAGGAGAGCAATAGAGTGGCCACCTAGATCACCTGATCTAAGTTCTCTTGATTTCTTATTATGGGGTTATTTCAAACAAAGGGTATTTTTAACTAACCCTGCCAACACAGAAGAACTAATTCACCGCCATAACAGAGGAAACTCATCAAATACCTCCTGAGATGATTGAAAAAGTTATTGAAGGCTTCTACCACAGATTGGGCTATTGCCAAGAGAAACTTGGACAACATTTTGAACACTTTCTATAACTGTAAGTACTAAATTTGGTGGGGGGGGGGGGGGGTGGGGGGGGGGGGGGGTGGGGGGGGGGGGGGGTGGGGGGGGGGGGGGGTGGGGGGGGGGGGGGGTGGGGGGGGGGGGGGGTAAATTATAAAACTATACAAATTATTACACAATTGTAGTGGTACAAATGATATTAATATATCTGCAGCTAGCGATTATTTTGCTGAGCTGGAGGCTGCTCCTCAGGAATCAGTATTCTCCCTTGTCTCTCCAAATGCCTTGAAAGAGTGGTACATCAACAAATTTCATCTTATCTGAATACCTATACCATCTTGTCTAAATGGCAGTCTGGATTCAGGCCTAATCACAGCACCACCACAACCCTAATTAAAATTACTGATGATATCAGATTGGCAATGGACAAGAGACTAATCACCATTTTACTGCTTTTTGACTTTTCCAAAGCCTTTGACTGTGTTTATTACCCCCTTCTCCTCATCAAATTGAAGAAGTATGGTTTCTCCGATGGGTGTGTTAACTGGGTCAAATCGTATCTTACTGGGCGACAGCAATGTGTCAAAGAAGGGGAAACAATATCGGAATGGAAAACCGTAACACGGGGTGTGTTCCACAGGGCTCTGTTCTTGGGCCCCTATTGTTCTCACTTTACATTAATGACGTCACATCTATTATAAGGCACTCTAAGTTTCATCTTTATGCCGATGATTTACAAATTTTACGTACACTGTTCGCCTGATGAACTGAACACGTTTATGGTTTTGCTCAATCACGACATTGAATCAATTGCTTGTTGGACAAATAAACATGGGCTGAAATTAAATGAAGACAAAACGCAGGCAATGGTATTGGGAAACCCAAGACTAATCGACCGTTTGGACTTCAACGTTGCACCAAAACTGAAACTCAATAACCACGTACTAAATTTTCAAAACAAACTGAAAAACCTTGGTCTTACTATGAGCTCAAGTTCTTAAGTGGAGTGACCAGGTTACGGTAACGTGTAATAGAATATTTGCTGGCATTCACAGTTTTTAAAGCGTTTTGCTTTATATCTACCGTTCAGTGTCAAGGTTATGCTGGTTAAAACTCTCATACTGCCACACTTCAACTACTGTGACGCTGTGTGATCAGTGACATGACTGTTGAGCTTTCGGACAGGCTTCAACGTGCTCAAAACTATTGTATCAGATTTATTTTCAATCTCAGACGTTATGAGCATGTGACTCCATTTTTCAAACAGCTATCGCTTCTGAAACTTTAACAACTTCGCCAACTTCACATTCTTTCAACTCTACATTCAGTTATCAAAAACAAGTCACCTGTTTACCTGTCCGAACATTTCAAAATTTATTTCCGATATAAGTGAGCGACCTACGAGAAGGGGATCCACCTTACTGTACAATTCCTGTTCATCGATCGAAACTTCTTCAGTAAGTCGTTCACTGTTCAGGCATGTCGCCTCTGGAACTCTCTTCCTGATGATATACGTATTTATAGAGGGCCGAGCCTCGTTTTGGGGCAAAGGTCAAGGACTTGTTGCTGGCCGGTCTCTGTGGGGGGTGACGGGTGGCGGTGCTCGTGGCGTGCTCGTGGTCGGGCTGTGTGTTTGAGAGAATGAATGTAGTAATAACGAGAAATTCTTTAAAAAGTAATCTGTTAATTTAAGTTTTAATTTAACTTTGTTTGAATTTTTCTACATATTAAGCTGATAAAATTTTATTTTTAATTATTAAATAGTATGTATATATTTTGGTTAATTTTTAAGCATTTATTTTAATTTAAAATTTGTTATTAGTTAAGATCATTCACTGTACATATATCTGTATATTATGTGAGGTTGAGTGGTAGTAGAGAGGGCTAAATAGCCTAACTCCGCCTCTTAAATAAAGGCATATTTCATTTCATTTCATATTTCATATTAACAGACAATAATAAAAACACTGAAATGAAAAATTAAATTAGTACAATAATTAACAATTACTATAATAATAAATTAACATTTGAAATAATTCCTTGTAACATTACAAAACCAAAAATTATGTCTTATTTCACATTAATTTTTCGTAAGACACTGTTGAAAGCTTAGAAACTGTAGAATACTTATAGAAGAGTTGAGTGTACAAAAAAGTTGCTCTGTCCGCAGAAAGTCACCACAACTGCGATACTGTGTTACCAACTTCACGGAGGCAATTGAACCATGCCTAAGTCCCGAGGAACGTTACATGAAGCAAACTATCCTCAACATAACGGATGCACTTATCAGGTTTATCTGTTTCAAGGAAGGAGAGCGAATCGCTTGTGAGTTAGAAACCAATTTAATTGGGTTTTGCATTTAGTTGTTGTAGTTATATTTTCAAAAAAAAAATTGTAAAGAGAAATCTGTAGTCTAATATTTGTTTCGTTATGAATGATTAGTGGTTTATTTTTAACAAAGTACATGATGTTATTATTTGTACGTTATACAAGTAATATATATTTTTGTTAATTTTTTAAGAGGAATAAATATATAACTACATCTTACTACAGTGTTCCAATTAAAAGTTATGGAGTAGTATTGATACAAAAACATCCTTGGAACAAGATTTTTTGTATTGTTTGTGACTCAAAAAAATCAAGTTGGAGAGAAAAACTCAGATTGAGGTCATAAAACCAATTAATTGCAGTTTATAATGAGGTAAAAAACTGCATATGGTGATAAAGCTATGAATCATACAAGGGTGTTCAAGTGTTGTTCCGAGTTCATAAACAGTCGTACATTTGTGCATGATGATCAGAGAAGTGTAAAACATTTAATTGTGACTGAAATTCTGGAAAAAAATTGATAATATGCTCTGTAACGATCGCAAATTGACTGTGGATTTACTTTCTGCTATATTTCTGAAAATCTCCAGATCTCTGCTACACGAAACTATCATAAATACCCCCAGATATCGGGAACTGTCTGCGAGGTGGGTCCCAACACAAGTTGATCAAGCGGAGGACGGGCAATACTTTTTGAGACGCTATAAACTCCATCCAGATAGATTTCTCCGCTCTATCATTAAGAAGAACATTTCCTCGTCATGCAAAAATCATTTCACATAAAGTCTGTCTTAGAGCATGCTTAATAGTGCTTCGTACCTGTAGTTCTAAACCCTTTGACTAGTAACCACACACCTTATGAGACAGCACACTTGTGGCACCAACTGTAACCTGGTTTGCTGTGCAGGACCTCCTACATCACTGAACAATAATTTTTTGTATTTTTTGGAGAGTCATAATTGTTTAACTGAATGTATGTGCTATCTAGCAGAGAATGATAGAAACACTCTCATGTAGTTTCCGTTGTACCTCATAGAGTGCAGTGGCATATGTCCTCAGTTTCATTTTAATTGTAATTTCTAATCATTCACTGTGGGTTGTCAGAACAGTAAAATAGTAAATACTTTCTGTATATAATTGTAGTCATGGTCTGAAGCTCTTCTCCCTGGACTAGTAGGCTAGTAGTGATGTGATTTGGATTTAGTTCCTGCTACTCACGTTTATTACAACCTGGTGTACTTATAAGAGAATTTCTTGTTTTTATTAAACTGCTGTGACAGGTCAAATTACGACATTTGAATATTCACGGGGAATTGGCAGACTGTGACGTCAGTGAATCGGCAGACTGTGACGTCAGTGAATCACACGTTGTCGGAATTGAGATTTATTTAATTAATAACGGAGAAATATATTAAACTTTATACGGGAATAAATTTAATTAATTAAAATGAGTTATACATAACCAAAATTCGTGTTTTACAAAAGTACTAAATAAAATTACGCAGAAAAGCCAATTGTGGGATAAAATGACCTGCGTATTGATGACGTCAGAAAGCACATGTTGCTAAAAATTTAAATAAAAAAGCTTTAGAAAAATAATAAAAGAAAATAGAAAGACTTAAATTGATCAATTATAGTGAACGTGATAAATTTCGACAATTATAAGAAAAGAATCAAATTATATTCAATCGTGAAGACGCTGATTTGAACGGGAGAGGGGATGAACATTGTGTGAACCGGTATGCGTAGTTTTATAGGGAGAATCCTTCTTCTCTGTCTGGACTTGAAGCAGTAAGGACGTCTACTCATATAGATCGTCCTAGTACAGTAGTGATGAAATTTGAAACTGTACAATAGTGCATTGAAGTTGTAATTAGGGATGGGATGTTGTGTTAGTGAACAAAAATCAAAGCAAAGTGAGTAGAATTAGACAGTATAATATAAAATAAATTGACGTCAAAGTCATTTGCTTTGTCTTTCATTGAGTATCCCATCTACAAAGAAATGTGGTAAGTAAGATAATAAGCTTTAAATTAAAGAATATTACTTTCAAAACTTATTTGATTCAAAGTGATTGATAAGAACAGTAAATATTTTGTGAACTTTATTATGATATAAACAATCATATTTATCAGAACTTTCAATAGAGTAATATTAAGTTTGAACCATTATTCAACCTACTTAAAAAACCTGAGATAATATAGACCCAGTGCTAGTGATATATATAACGTGTAGCCTACTTTCATTAATACAAACTACACTTTCAACAACACCACAGACATTGAAGTTTGATCGTTATTTAAATATCAACTTGGAATAATATGAGTTAGCCAACACGAAGCAAGTCGCATAACCAATGAGGGGCAGCACACTTTGAATACCGATTGTGAGAAAATTGGGACAACAAACGGGGGCCTGGAACGTAGCAAAATCGCACAGCCAACTTGGGACCTGGAACGTAGCAGAATGGCACAGAAAAGTGGGGACCGTAGCACTGCTAGGAAGACCCACCTTAAATTAGTGATGGTTAGTTAATGTTGGAATTGACAGTATCAACCGGCAAATTATATCTTGTGTTTTACTCAATCTTCAAACACACCGTTCTAGCTGGCATAACCTCTATCTGTAACTTTTTGATCTGTCAGTGTTCATTGCGGAAGGAGGACCTGAGTGCCTGAAGGATAACCAGGATGAGATAATGCAATGCTTCAATTCTACCTTCTCCCACTACATGCCCAAGGAAGCAGCAGTGAAGCAGGAGGAGGCTCCACTATTCCAGCTGGGTGAGAAGGAATGCAGGTAAGTCATGAATACCAACTGTCAACGTTCAATAAATCCAATCAAGTCGCAGGTCAATCGGTTTATTTTATTGAATAGGTTTGTGTAAGCTTCTACATCATTTTCAAGCACTTTGTTTGAATAATCTCAAAATCTTGTATCTTTTCTAAATTTAAGAATTTTTTTAATCTGTACTGAATTATTTAAAAATGTTATTAATTCTGAAACTTGCATGTTTATTCTCTATATTGTTACCCATATTTAAACATTTTTTTAAAAACTGTTGTGTACTAATCATAATAAATATTAGCATCAAATTTCATGATCAAGAAATAGTTTTTTAAGAAATCAGAGCACAGTAAATATAGACAAAATATCTGCATCAAACTTTATTATAAATTTCACATAACAAGTTTTTTTTATCACTTCCATGTTAATTTATCGAGTTAGAGGGGAAAGTGAAAAAGTTTATGGTTGAGAGGAAGTGACTGTTTATGAATACGAAAATAACTTAATCTGTGTTTGTATCAATTAATACTGTACACCCAAGTAAAGACTGAAATGTAAATGTGGTTTCATATCGATAGTGTTTAAAGTACTTATCCAACTCTCCAACATGTACTTACATTGATTAAAACACTATTTATACAACTGATGGTAGCTTTCACATCATGTTCCAGAGACATATCGAAGCTGCAGCAATGTGTTGTTGAACACCTGGAGAAATGTTCGGAGCCAACGCCGTCAAATATTGTGGACAGTCTGATTGCGTACGTGCGCAAAGACACACTCTGCCAGCAGTACGAGCCTAATCATGCGAGCTCATTCACTGTCAACAGTGTTGCTCTAGCGTTGAGCGGATTCCTCGTGTTTATTAACAGATTCCATTAGCAGGCGTAGTACAAGTCGTTAGTTGTACATAACGATTAAGTTGCTCAGAATTTAAATGTTAATGTCATTTGTTGTCAGCCATTTAAGTTCCAGCCAACTTACAAAGTGATAAAAAAATCATTCTTATCAGTTGGAAGGTTAGTTTTAAGGGAAATCGATACACATTCAAAATAGTTTTAGTTGTCTTTTAAAGTTTGGGTTTCAAAAATCCTTGATGTAAAAGTTCATCACGTTGTGTAACTGGTTAGGGAGAATAGCATATATAATTGTGTAAGAGATACAGTAGAGTGTCTGTAATTCAAGCTTCTGGACATGATCAGTGATAATATTTACATGGCTCGACGTGAAAAAAACACTCTAACCCTGAAACTAATGGCAAAATTTCTCTCAGTGGCTTTTGAGATAATTGTATGTTATATAATTTTTTATATTTTTATGAGATGTACAGTATATAACAAATAGCCTGTATCATATTACATATAAATTCATTCAGAAAGCTTCAAGAAAACATTTTTCATTTAAGAAATTTAATTTTTTGTACTTCCTGCAATATTCTGCATTGTATTCTTTTGGTGGAAGTGGAAAAATTTTAAATTGAATTTAAAATCATCAAAATTTTGTTTGTAGCATAATAGGTGAGCCAACATATATAATTTTATAAGCTACAAATGTTAGTGTATTGCATATGGTAAATAGAAAAATTACACGTACAAATAATCAAAATTGCAACTTACCGTAGAAGTAAAACTTCAAGTTCCATTTTGGTTGTTCTCTCACATTAATAATTCAATTGTTGTAATAGTAAAAACACTCTTGGATTGAGGTGAATTGCACAAAATTATTTACTGAATTCTGCTGTAGTCTACAACTGAATGGGCATTGATGGTTAGGATAGCACCAAAGTCCTTGGCTCACGTTATTTGGGTACCATACCAAAAGTAAAACTGGCCAAGGTGCCTCGTTTTTAATTCCCTGATCATGTTTCACTCTCAGTCATAGTATCAGCTGAGATAAATAATAAATGTTTATTATTTATCATAATTTACGTTTCTTACAGTTTTCATAATCAAACTATTGTTAATGTGTTTTATTTACGTTGCCATAACTATTCATATTTTTATTTAATGTATTTTAAACCATGTGCGATCCCAGTAAGCTTGGATTAGCAAGACCCCACTATAGCTCCGTTTATATCTGCTTTTTATTGGTCTGCATAGTTCACTCAATACACAGTCAACTTGGTTTGTAAAAAAGTCGAACAAATTGTATATTGTAAATCAATGTCGAACAAAAATGTCCTTACGTAAATTCAATAATTGATTTCAAAATAATGAATTTAAAAACTGAAGCAGTATATTTTTGTATAGGGTGTAATTTTGTTTAACCAGTTGGTACCAAAGCGAAACCAAATAATTTTTCTTGGTACAGCCTCCATATTAAAATAAAAAATCAATGCCTAAACTTCTTTTAGTGTTTTATATTATATTTTTATATCTTTAATTTAAAGTTATTATATTTTATACATGTATATTTTTTTATTTATAATATACAATTATAATTCCTTTTGCTTATAGTGGTGTAAGTTTTTATAGAGGTACAAGTTATTTATTCAAAATTTGTATCTTTAAAAGACACTGTCCATGAGTAATGTTGTCATTACAGACAACATTATTTATATTTGTCCATTGTTGTATTTTTAATGGAAAGAAAGACAAGTGTGATATGGCTATGTTACCTTTAGTTGGGTCCGGGATGAGATGTCGTATATTTAGATTATTTTTAAAATCGTTTTAGTTTAGTAAATATAGCTATATTAATTAATTACATTTTTATATTTGTACACTCAATTGTATATTTTTGTACCTTTACCTTAGGATACAGATTTGCAATAGAGTTAAAGTTCATTTCATTTACTCCTGGATCTCTTGTGTACTACCTGTGAATATCGCTGTATTCAGACTATACCAATTGTTTGTCAATAATGTGTTTCACTGTCATTGCAGCTTCATCAGATTTTGACTTAATTTGTCATCAAGTCAAAAACTAACGCTTACCATACAAACATACAAAATATTTCATATTTATATTAGTATTTATAGACAAGTTCACCAGTAAGATCAGCTCATTTTATACGTCTTCATTTATTTCCAACGGATCAAAACTATTACAACTAATTAATAAATAAGTTAAAATTAGTAAATAAATGAGTGACAAGTAATAGTAACAAGAGTAAAATAAACAAATAGATATCAACATCCTTGTGCAGTACTTCATTGCAATGTGAGAAAAGCTCTTTTGAAGGACACCAGGGAGCCACAGAAAAAGTGGTCCGGTAATATGTAACCTTGTCTCTGAAGTCTTATCATTGAACTGTTGGTTGCATAGGAAGTGGATACAGCTGTTCTTGCAAAGAGGATCCTTAATCTTGTGCCCAAAACACTTTTAAAATTAATCATGGATTCCATTTACAAGCTTCTTCATTGGCCCACATCGGTGCGTTTCTCTCTGCCAGCCACGACTGATAAGTGGTTGCATTACACATGAACCCTTATTCAGGTAATGTCTACTCTTGGTGCTGTACAGTCGCTGTATGCACACAGAGGCTTGGCTATTCACTAAACTATTTAAATATTATGTGGATGGTCCAGCCTTAGATTTCATAACTCTCTAACACAAATATTTTGTATTTATTAAATATATTAAAATCCCCTGTTTCAATAAAGTTTAAAAATTAACTACAAGAATATCACGTAAATTACTTGGACCTGACTAAAGTAACAATATTTTCGATGGGGAAAGTCCAATCCAGTCAAATTGTTTATACAACCTTATACCTAAAATTCACAGCATTTAATTAATTTATATACAGAATTAAGGTACTTTCTGATGAAACGGAGCCAACCATTCAGAGCATGCTGTGGATGTCAAAAGGTTCAGAAAGAAAATGAAAATAGACCTTGTAGATGGAACTACTAGTTGAATGAGCTGACAGTAATGCCTCAGCTATGGTGGTGAACAAAAAAACATTCCTTCAGATAGTACCGATTTGTAAAATATAAAAATCTAGAGGGCCTGATCATGATTGTTTGAGAAAGGTAAAAATATATAGTAAGAGCGAATGCAATGAGCCGTACAGACAGGTTGCGTATGCCCGCTGACATAACCTCTAATTTCAATAACTATCTTAAACCTCAGGAGGGTTCTCTTCTGGTTGGTTTATACCTTCCAGTTGATCGTACACTGGTTACACCAAAAATCAATGTGTCACTTAAATCTGGGCTACCTTATGGATGTCCAGGAGCGCCACATCACTAACCGCAAATGTCAAGATATTGGGGTGCAAGGATAGATCGATAGGTCTAGTCTACTGCGGGAGATGACTGTTGGAGTTGGTGGGGCTCCTTAAGAGTAAAGGGCTGTTGCTTGCCTAGACATAAGGGTGTGCCACCCCCTGCCTGCTTTTACTGAAGAGGCTTGTTCAAAGTTTTCTTCCCCTTCTTCTAAGGAGACATGACTGAGATGCCCAAAATCTTTGCTCATAGATCTCGATAGGAGCCTGGCACCTAGATTCAACCTTACCCATCCAGAATATCCTGTCACTCCGGAAGCAGCTTCCGTGATTAAATAAATAAAAACTATATTAAAGTGAAGAAAAAGTATATTCTACAATATTTGCAGTAAATTTACCCAACCATCACAGCGGCAGCATGCTTTGAATGGGTTGTTCTGTTAATCAGAAAGTACTGATTTAGTTATAAACTTGTGAACACAGATAAGTACTTAATATATAGCTGTTGATAATTAGTACTAACAGATAAATAGTTCGAAAATAAATTAACATATTCATGATGGCATGTACCTCATCGGGTACATGGGATATTTCACAACTGCCATTGTATACCCGATTGGGTACACAATGCTTTTGTATAGTGTATATGCGCCTGATGGGTTACATGTTGCTATGCATTTCATTATTAAGTTTTTATTGTTTGCCTGTCTTGGTGATTTTTAAAAATTTGATCCTGCACTTAAATAAATACCTCAGACTATTGTGTACCCTGTCATGCACACGATTGCTTAATTTTTAATGTAAATTAATTTTTTTTAGGTACCTCTTGGGATAAAAGGAGAAAATTTGAAAAAACTTTATGAAATAATTGTTTTTGTGCAAAATTGTGAAGCCTACATACCTTCCTCATTATACTTAGATGTTTGATGTCAACTAAAGATTACGGTTTTTTACCATTATTATTGAAAATTTGATGGTAAATAAAAAAGTTCAGAAAAAAGCCATCGTCGTGAACATTTTGACAAATATTTCTTGTAATTCAACCATTTTTAATACCACAACATATGACAGAGATGTAGGTAGTTAAGCAGCAAGTATATTCAAACACAATTGTAGAGTTCAGTACAGAGCTATAAATTAAACGGATAACAGGTAAGTTCACAATGTAAAATACATCTCAATGACATCTAGAGAAGAACAAGTAGAGAAATCATTTAGGTTTGATTTTACAGAATATCCCAGTTGGAATACTAATGTGTGGAAGAAATTTAACTCTATGACATGTCTGGTAGTAATATGCTGATTAACGTGTTATCTGCACTAAGTTGACACAGTGGCGGAATGAGGGAGGGGGAGTCATAGACATTGTGTACCCTCCCCAAATAGGGGGTCCATAACCCATAGTTGTGATTCCCCCAAACTTCATGCTAAATCCGCCCCTGTGTTGACAGTGAGCAGTCAATTAAGTACAGACAGCAAGTACTTACAGTAAAACTGAAGAAAATAAATATAATGCACAAATACAAAATGGCTGTGCTGAAATGTTTAGGGAGACAAGCCTAGCAGAAGGCAACGAACTATCATCAAGTTACATCAGCTGTGCTGTTTAATAGTCTGACGCGTAAAGGAGCAACCATGACGTCTGTACAACTTTACATCTTTTCCTGGAGCTTGAATGTCATTTTGGCAGTCAATGCTTCGTGAATTATGACACAGTTAAACACGCAGTTGATAACTGGCCAAAGCTTTTGGCAGTGCATTGATTTGACATTGGAATAAAAACAAAGAGTTGTTTACCGAGATGAAAATTGTGTAGAAAATAATTACATTACAATAGGTGTAAAAACATAACTTTTTAAACTGTTCATTAGTTTTTAACTTTTATAATTCTGAAAAGCTTGCTTTTTGAACATTGCCTGAACATTTACACCATTTCCTGTGCTGATTAACTTCACTGTTCCTTGTTTTTGTTGTAAACTTTACACTTTACTTCCATAAACTTCAACATACCAAAGTCATTCTAATTTAAAATATTGAAGAATATTAAAAACTGTCACCTACGACTGTGTCTTAAATTCGAAGGCTCTGAACTTTAACTCCTTTGTAGATTAGACCGAATCTATTATAGATTTATAAAAAAAACCAAGCTGAGCTAGTTCAGGCACAAATACATTTTTACTTGGAGTAAGTTCCGATTCTCTATGAAGTGTAATATTCAGATGTTCTTTTAATTGGTGATTGATGTGGAGAAAAAGTATATTTAATAATTATTACAATAAAAAGTGTTATTATGTATGAGTTACCTATGACTCAGACAGGCACAATTGTTTCCCTTTTTGCTCAGATTTGTTAGTGATTGTCTGCTATGCTGTTGTGTCAGCCTCCAAGTTACAGAGAAGATATTTACATTTGCCAATAATTCAGTATTGGTCTAATTGAACGTAACCAGTTTGCGGGATGTCATGGGTGACCTATGACAGTTAAAAAGTAAACACTGTACACGCTGGAACTTCCTAATAGAACACAATCTGGTAGTCCCAGAAATTTCACCTAGAGCGCTCTTGCACTGACTTACGTGTAGGTAAGTTATGTCAGTGAATAACCATCGTCAAACATTATCAGGGTTACTGGAGGGATGAACAAGGACAAGTAAAAAAACACATTTTCCAAAATCCACTAAAAAACACTCCTGAATTAATTTCAACAAGACAGTAACAGTATTAAACTCTGATAGTACTGTAGTCCCAAACTGCTTTCCCAGTTTGACAAGAATTGTATTTGACTCAATACCCTTGTTTAAAAAAAAAAAAAACCGACAACAGGTGCAATCATTCATAGCCTCTGTGTTGACTTTACTAGTGAGAAAAATACCAGACAGGATGCCCTATCACCCCACTGGTACCCTTTCCTGTCACCCCTTAGTAGTTCCCCAGCTTATCACCTCAAGGATCTGAGTTCAAATCCTGTCATGAGCATGTTGTTTTCATATGGAACATATAATTATCTGAGCCTAGCCCAGAAATCACCTTCATTCATCTTTAGACCATCCATCGCAAAAGAAACGCTATTCGGCATGGGCAGTGGTTAATAAGAGAGGGAAAGTTTCACACCTTCTTTTGGCATAAATTGGAATTTACAAACTAATTGAGCATCTACTGTCTCATTGTCAATTGATGGGGGAGATGGCATGTCCTCATGTAATGGGATAGTAAAAGAGTCCACTGAATAAAGGTTCTAAAATGGATAAAATTCTCTGCTCCTTTACATAAGTACACAAATTAATTCAGACCCAAAAATCAAAATGTTTTGCAACTCCTAACATGTAAAGTATGACATTCTAATTTGGTATCACTTCTTCTCCTATTACAGTGATGACATTGACTTTAGTTTGTACTCTCAACTTAGCTGTATTATAATATTTTCTCTGTTAAGTTCACATTTACTGTTTCATTCCAACCCCTTGCTACGTGTAGTATGTATAGTCTACTATTACTGGACGGTGAAGGGTGGTTAAGTACTGTTACTTAATAGTCATAATCAAGAAATCAAGATTATGAAAAATTTCTTGATTTCTTGAGTCATAATTTTTTAACTCTACATATGATTAATTTTACAGCATAAGATAATGAATTAAATTGTATAAATTAGGTCCACAGTTTTTGTCTCTAAGTATGAGGGATTTTGTTGTAAATCAATTGATTGACAGATTGATTGACAGTGTAGTATGTGAATTTTTTGTATTAAAAGAGGCAGGAAATTATTTAAAATAATGCAATATTTACAAATATTGTAAACTCCTACTTGCTACACTGATTAGACCCATGATAATAGAATAGTTAAACAGATCAATTTACAAATGTATTCCAAAATTATGACTTATTTAGAACAATTGTATAAAAAATATTAAATAATACAAGCTGAAGAAAATCTTTCGTCCTACATCAGCCTAAGAGAAAGCTAAGACATCACAACCTAGCTATGTAAGAAAATAAAGTCTGACTAATTTTTTAATTGTTACTATAAAAACTATAATTATAATATTTAAACATTTCACTGAGGTTTATAACACAATTTGTTGGTGAAAGATTATGTTCAAGCAAGGGAACAATTATAGTCAAATCTTGATAACTCAAACCTGACAAAAAATAACTTTGAATATTCAAGTTATATGAGTACACGAGGTTCGAGTTATCACAGAGAAAATGGCCAATTTTGATGATTCTTTATTTAAATAAAAGAATTTACAGCCAACACCAAGTGGTAGGAGGAGACATTATTGTTGTAATCTGAAGGTTTGTTTGGCAAATTGTCTTTGTCAAAGTTCAGTAACTAATGCAGTTACTGAACTTTGAATGGCTGAAGTGCCTCATCTTAAACTTTGAGTTACAGAACCCAATTGATTGGAACTTTGACTTATAGGAGGTCCTTACAGCTAGATCTTCGAGGTGTACAGACGAAATTAACATTGACTGTTATAAGAAGTTCAAATGTATATAAAAAACAATCAAGTTATCAAGGATTTTCCATTATGGAAGGTTGAGTTATCAAGGTTCGACTGTATTAGAAACTACC
This sequence comes from Homalodisca vitripennis, assembly GCF_021130785.1. Lineage (NCBI taxonomy): Eukaryota > Metazoa > Arthropoda > Insecta > Hemiptera > Cicadellidae > Homalodisca > Homalodisca vitripennis. Next base: position 98,077,262 of record NC_060213.1, on the reverse strand, counting down.
ATAAGTAAGCACTAAAAAATTCTTCCAGTGAATGTTTTTTTTCTTCCCTGTGGTCATTATCTTAATAGCATCTTGTTAGCCATCTGTTAGATATACTTTTTAATTCCAATGTAATGATATACTTTGTGTAAATTTTCTCAATAAAAATTAAAATTTCCCTTACTCTATTACCTAAAAACTGTAGAAAACGAAAACAAATGATAACTACCAGAAAATATAAAACTTTAAAGTATGTTTTACAATTGCATGCCTCTTGTCATGGGCTCTGATTTCGATTTATACTAACTTATGTGATCAGCTGTTGTATTTTTGCTATATAAAAGTATCTATTTTTAAAATATTGCATTTGAAGGCAATATTTAAAAATTGTGAGCAGTCAGGCTGGAGCAATTTGAGAATATTGTCCATAACTTCCACTCAGTGTTGTATATAACGTTAATATGAGCATATGTGTTATATTTGTGTATGGTTTTTTATGTTGTCTGTTGAGAATGTAAGTTTTGTAACATTTCTAATCAAGTGTAATACTCTGTCAATAAATACTCATATTTCTACAAAATTGATGATTGCATCTTATTTATTCCAAACGTAATCATTAGAACCTTAACCTACATTCTGAGTTCTAAAAAATATAAAACTTGAAGAAATAACTAACGGACCCAATAATTTCCTAATAATTCATTGCTTTAGAGAGCAGATTGGGGTCATTTACATTTATCTAGTAAAATCATTAATGACATTATTACTATCAAAAGTATAGAATTTTTTAATTTAATCAATTACTGATGGCTCTTGTTCTAGATGTGGTAAATTGCAGACATTCTGCATCATTGTAAAACATTCAGATGAAGGTTATTTTTATCTAGTACTTGCCTCTGTCCAGACTTGTTTAAATGTTTCTTTTATTAAACCATCAATTTCATTACCTTTCGTTTAAATTTGGCATCCACACTTCACTTGTATCCCAAACTTGCAGCAAAATTCGTGTTTATAGTTGTGTCATTATTTTGATGGCTTTCCTGAATTTTCTGATAAATTATTCTGTGTCAAATAAGACTAAGGTTTAAAATTATCATAATTTCTTTTTTATGGAAGATTTCTCTGTTGATTTCAACAAAAAATTGGTTGTGTGCTACAGTGCAAATTGGCTATCAATTGACTCCTGAAGTAACCATAGAAGCTTTTATTTGAAAACTTAGTAGACATTATAATTTTGTGTAAATTATTCATTGAAATTATTGTTAGTAATTGCTAAAGCATTTATTCCATAGTCAATAGCTAAAATGTTAAACCATATGTCTTCTAAGATGTAATATTTCACTTCTTAACACTTACCGAATAAGACACATTTAAGAAGGTTTTCCAATTTTTTGACTACTCCAAGACGAATTATCAAAATAATTGCAATAGGCAATAGACAATGTTCTTTATTCACATATTGATTGAGAACAGTGTTAGCGCCATAGTTACAAGTACGTATCAAGATACAAAGTTACGTAACAAAAGCTCCTTCAGCAATTTCTTATATAGATATGGAGTAGCTCAATGAACCATCTCTGTAGGTAGATCAGATTTGAGATCTATCACTTCCCTGTTTCTAAGTTCCAGTGAAAGGAGGTTGTTGAGCTTCCTTCCCATGTAAGTTTTTTTTTTTTTTTTTAACAGAGTAAGACGGTTCAATGGAAGGTCATAGAATGTTGTGTTTCTCAGATGATATTAGTGAAGTTCAATGTGTCCAGGCAGGTCATCTCTTATTGTGATCATAACAGTTTCCTGAATATAGAGAGAGACTGTTGTTAGGATTTTGTGAGTCCTAAAGGCTTCTCTGTAGCTATTAAGTTGTTTCAATACTGCAAGTATTTTCACTGCCTCTTTTGTTGTTGTTTAAGGATTCGTTGAATATTACCATCTGAGGTTCCACCCCATCCCTCTAAACCATACCTCATGTAGGATTCAAACAATACATAATATAAACATCTTATTCTTGTTTTATCATATGAAGCTCTGTTGTTTTTGATAGCATACAGACTGGCACTCTCTCAAATTTTAGGATTTTCGATGACACCTAGTCCAACTCTGAGAAAATATTTGGTTTCAGATTGTTAATGATGGTTTTGACTTCATTTTAATCAGTTTTTGGAGGTATATTAGCTACTGTGCTGTTGAGTGTATTTGAAGTAGAGTAGTTTTAATTTTCCCATTATTTTGTTCTAAAGTTTTTTCAGCAAAGAGCTTGCTACTGCTACGTTTATGGATCTTGAATATATCCGCACATCATGTGTGTCTCACTGATCGATATTAATAGAAATTTGACAAGTTCACTGATACACAATGAATTGTAATTATATACATTAGACTTGTATTCTATTTTAGCAAAAGGAAAAATAATCAGTCTTATTCATTGTAATGAAACTAAGAAAATCTTTTTACAAACTAAGGCTTTAATCAACAAAATTCAACTAGATAACCTTAAATATTCAATCAGAATGTATAAACAATATTACTTAATATCTTCTTTAAAAATAACAGATGATCTAGTTATGTTTACATGGAGTAAATTATATAACATTCTCTCCCACTGAATTTAGGAGGTAGTCATTGAAACGTTCAGGGATCCTTCTTATTCTTGATCCTCTTCGAGGAGAAACTATTTTATTTTCTTGATTGAACTGTTCAAATTCAACTTCAGTGTCTTTTGAAGAATCTTCCTTATTTCCCTGTGATGCATCTTCATGTTCATCCTCCACCTCCTGTTCTTCCGACCAATTGGATAAGTCTGTCACCATTAGACTTTTATCACCTCGGGGAGCTAAGTGTTTTAGTGAAACAGTAGATTCTCTTCCATTGGGGTAACGAATTAGTGCGTATTGTGGATTTGCTTCTACTAATTCAACTTCATCAATTAATGGTTCGTATTTGCTGCTTCTTACATTTCGCCTAGTTAGTACTGGACCAGATTGCAGTAACCATGCTGGTAGTGAAGTACCTTTAGTTGATCGGCGTGGATGTATGAACATTCTCTCGTGTGGAGTGCAGTTTGTTGCTGTGCATATTAAAGAGCGTATCGAATGTAGAGACTCTGGAAGTACAGACTCCAAGTATCGTTGGTCCAGTCCTTTGGATTTTAGTGACAGTGTAACGGTCTTCCATATAATTCTATTATACCTCTCAATTTGTCCATTTCCTGCAGGATTGTATGGACTGGTTACACTTGTAGCAATCCCCTTTTGATGAAGATATGTCCTTATTTCATCAGACAAAAATGATTTGCCTCTATCACAATGGATGTAATTTGGTATCCCATAAACAGAGAACAAGTTTTCCAAACATTCTATCACTGTACTCGAAGTCATCTCTTTTCAGGGGTAAGAGAATGGGAAGCGAGAGTACTCGTCAACAATATTTAACATATAACGATTTCTACTTGACGATGGTAGTGGTCCTTTAAAATCAATATTGAGTCTTTCAAAAGGTGAAGTGGCCTTTATCAATGTGTTGGTTTGTTTGTGGAATCTAGGTTTGTCCTCTAAACAAATAGGACAAGATAAAGTCATTGATTTGATCTCATTCAAAGAATATGGCAAATTCTTGCTGCGTACCCAGTGATAGAAACGCGTTATTCCTAGATGACAGAGCCTGGTGCATTTCAAAAAAGTTTGTTGTCAGTTGTAGAGGCATTACAGATCCGAGAGAGTGCGTCGTCTGCAGAAACGTTTTTTCTTTACCAGGTCGATATTGAATGTCGTACGAGAAAAGAGAAAGCTCTAGTCGCCAGCACATGATTTTGTCGTTTTTAATTCTGCTAGAATGTTTTTGGTCAAAAATAAATGACAAAGCTTTTTTGATCAGTTAAGAGAATAAATTGTCTCCCTAACAAAAAATGTCTCCATTTCTTAATAGATTCTACGATGGCCTGTGCTTCTCTTTCTACTGTTGAGTGTTGTTTTTCACTTCCAGACAAAGTCCTAGAAAAGAAGGCAACAGGACGTCCATTTTGGCTCAGTGTAGCAGCTATTGCAACTCCTGAAGCATCAGTTTCGACTATCAATTGATTTTCCGGTTCAACAGTCACAAGAAATGATCTTTCTATATCCTTCTTAATGTTTTGAAAATCACTAGCGGCAATGGAGTTGGTTCAATAGGAAAATTCTTACAGCTTACTAAACTTCTAATCTTGTCAGAAAACCTTGGTATCCATTTGGAGTAGTATGATAACAATCCAAGTGTTCGTTTAAGAGAAGCAGCATCATGAGGCAGAGGCATGTCCAAAAGTGGTTGTAATCTCTCTGGGTCGGGACGTATAGTTCTATATCTGATTTAATAACCAAGGTTAAGATATAGTATCTTGAGCAAATTTACATTTCTTCAGGTTCAATGTTAGATTGTATTTCTTAGCCACAGCCATAAACTTTTCTAAATTTTTTATCATGATCTTGTTTACCATTCCTCCTATTGTAACATCATCAATATATGCGAAAGTACCTTCGAGTCCTTCTTCTGAAATAATCTTATTTATAGTCCTTTGGAAAGCGGACACGCCATTGGTTACTCCAAAAGGAATGCGTTTGAACTGATACAACTGTCCATTAGCTTCAAAAGCGGTAAGTTGTTTTTCATGCTCTGGAATTGGTATCTGATGATAAGCACTAGACAAATCCAATGAACTGAAAGTATCAAATTTAGCAATTTTGAACACAAAGTGATTCGATATCTGGCAAAGGATAAGCATCCAATAATGTAAATTTATTTACTGTCTGAGAATAGTCTATTACAAGTCGTTTCTTGTGGTTTTCAATTTTTGGTAATGAGCACTTGAGCTCGCCATGGAGAAACACTTTCCTGGATAACACCATCTTTCAGAAGAGACTGTATTTCACATTGTATAAATTTTTCATCTTCTCCCAAAAAAACCGCCTTGTCTTAGTCACAACAGGTCAACAATCTTTAGTCATGTGCTGAAATAATGATGGTGGTTCCACATTAGCACAGGCAACGTTACAAACGGAGAAAGATGATCTTGGTCCCCAAAGTCTACAGTAATATTTGTATGTAGTTTCATGATATCATGTCCTATCAGTACAATCAGTACATAACCTTTCAAATTACAAGCATTTTGATTTGTTTGTAAGCATTGTCTTGTACATACAGATCTACCCTAACATACCCTTTAATTGGTTGAAACGAGTGACGTAGATGCCATCGACACCTGTTTGACTTCAGGAAATGTTTTAAGGTTGTTAGCCTTTACAAACTACTATCAATAAAACTATCAGAACTTCCAGTATCAACTAAAAACTTAGCAGAAAATTCCGTTTACATTTCCGGATACAATTGCTTTAGATAATACTTTGGGTGTTACTGCTGAAGTTATTACGGGACATGTTGTTAAAGAGGCTGAATTTATCTTACCTTTTTTAAGATTCTTAGATAAACAAACTCTGAGAAAAATGACCAGTTTTCGAGCAAACCTTTACAAATAGCAATCTTTTGCAGGGCAGTCATCTCTTGAAATATGTCTTGCCTCTTCCACAAAAATAATATTTCTGTCGGAGTCCGTGTGCTGATACAGCAGCAGCAGTAGAATTGTCTTCCTGAGTTTTTAGTTTGTCTGAAGGAATCTTTAAATTACTACTCGTATCAACGTTGTGACAATATGATTGAGGTACACCTGATGTCATGGAATAAGCGTCCGCATGTTTCTGAGCTGACTCTAAGGAACGAGCTATTTCTTCAACTTTTTCCAAGGTTAAAAACGTTATGTTCCAGAATACGTTGTCATCTGATTTGAGAAGAATTTAAACCACTAATAAAGCATCTCTGATAGACTCATCACTATAGGTTTTAGCTTCGACATTTACGAAATCACACCCCTTACTAAGAGATTTAAGCGTTTGCAAATAGTGATTTATTGATTCTCCTTCTTGTTGCTTATGATTAGCAAGCAAGTGTCCAACAAAAAGTACATTTTTTCTTAGGTATGAATAATGTTTCTAAAGTTTGTATAGCATTGTTGTAATCTTTACACTCACTGATAAATTCATAGTTTTCATAGGTTAGAAAGTTCACTAGTACTCCAAGTTTCTTATCTTCTTTAACTTCAGCATTTTCTATGAATGTATTGAACGTTTGAAACCAATGTTTTACAATGTTTAGAAGCTTTTGTTGTTTCAGGGCTGCATGCAAATTTCTCAGGTTTCAGTTAGTTTTTCCATACAGAGTATTGAAGTTAGTATAGCAAAATTTTTGATTAAATTTTAATGAAACTAAGAAAACCTTTTTACAAACTAAGGCTCTAATCAACAAAATTCAACTAGATAACCTTAAATATTCAACCAGAATGTATAAACAATTACTTAATATCTTCTTTAAAAATAACAGATGATCTAGTTATGTTTACATGGAGTAAATTATATAACATTCATGTTCATTATTTTGAATTTATTCTTTCATGAACATTCCAATTTCACAAATTTATCTGCTAATTGATTATACAAAATTGAATGCTCTTTTCAGAAAACGACTTTATTATCTCTTATACCAATTAAATGACATAAATGATCGAACTGACCTTAATGTGTTTAAAAATAGCCTTCATTTTGACTCCAAGGTTTTGAAACAAGAAGCGAAATGAATTGAAAATACTAAATTTTGATTTGTCAAAGATGCAAAAACTTGTTTATCCCTTAAGTTTACCTAATCATACTTATCAGTGACTATCGTTTTTAATTGGAAATTTCTATGAATTCTATGTTTTATGTTTTTGTTTTATTAAGAATAATTTACGTTTTATACTTTCATTCTAATATGATTATATGCATTTGGAATTGTTTAAAAATAACATAACTGTCACTAAGGACATTTTGTGATTTAAAATAGGTAAAAATTTAAGTTATCATTTTTGGAAAACTTAGTTTACAACTTCATATTTTAACCTACATATCTCTAACTACTTACTTTTATAATTAGCTATTAGGTTTGAATTAAAAACACTGCAGTGGCAAAATGTTTTGTCTTATGTACCTAATGTCATAAACTACAAAAATTAATAATATTTTTTACCTTTTCAATGCGTTTAAAAAATGTATGTATTCTATAATAAGTTATGTATTATGCTGTGTTATTAAATAAAGATTTTGAATATTTAACTTAAAACAAAACAAGAGTCAAAAGTTTTTATTCATTTGTGAAGTTGCCTGATAATGGAATTATTAATTCTGAAAAGCCTCGCAAGAATAAAATTAATATAGGAAAATGTGTATTTATTTACCAGTGATATTAATGAGTCAACGGGTTAAGATAAAGTCACTTTTAAAACAAGATACAATATCATTCTAAAATGTGTTGTTGTCTGCACTTATTATCTGCAACCTAAATTAATTCTTTTAGGCTAATTTAAAATATTTGATTTTTCTTTAGTGTTTTAGTTACAACTTATTATATTTCTTCTGTTTTTCATTACATTAATTATACTAAGTTGATTAATTATAGTAAGATGATTATTTTACTAAGTGACATAAAAATCGGCTCCACTTATAAAACTATGCCCACAAAAACTGGCAGATAAATGACAGACTTACCTAACAATAGAAATGAAAACAGAAGCATAAATTGTTTCATGATTGGTTTAATAATTGATCTAACTGTAATTTTTTAAAGCATTATACACTGAGGATTGCATTATATACTGTAATATAAGTCTTGTGAATAATACAATTTATTCATGCTTTTTACCATCTTATGAAATTAATGTTGAGCTTTGATACATTAACTTAAAGAATTCATTTTAAAAATAAAGAGTTTTAGCCATAAGTTATGTACTGTATTGTTTGTAATCCAGTTGACTATAACAGGAAAAGAATTCATCTAATCCAATACTTTAAGGGGAGAACTTTGCACTATCTTTGTAATTTTAATAATTTCTCAGGGAGTGTTTTAAATAATTTATTACACCTTTTTATTTAGTAAGAAGAACCTTTATAAATAAGTGGATTTCCTAAATGCTAAAGACTTTAAATGCTTATATTTTAAAAACTAATATAAAATTTAAATTTGTAATACTTTAGATTTCATTAATGATATTAAATACCACATTTTGTAGTTTCCACAGTTGCATGGTACTACATTAAACATGTATTAAAAATCAGGTTAATATCTCAAATGGTATTTTTATATTAAATAAAGATCAATTTTCAATAAATCCCAAAACATTTATAAGCCTACAGGTAGGTTAACTACACCTGTGAGTACATTCCTAAAGCATACAGGTTCTGCAGCATCTCTTCAAACAGATATGCCAGTTTCATTTCAGTAGATTTTTACTTTTCCTGACTTTTTTCACTTCTTTTTAATATTTTTAGGGTATTCAAAATGCTATGAAGAATTAAAACTGACGAAATAGTGATACATGCTTTAGTTTTATTTACGTTTTAGCCAGCTCACAAATTTTAGATATAATAGCATTGTATACCAAATTAAATAGGAGATTCATTCTAAGCTATAAATAACAATGAAAAACTAACAGTATAAAACATTATTTTGTTATTTAAGACCTCCACTTCCCTTAAAAATTGATCTTAACATTCTTAAAAATCAAAGGTACAATAGTACAATTTACTAATTGCAACTGTTAAGATTATAACAATAGTAAATAATTTATGCTGTTAATTAATATTACAAATAATACTTCATATTAATAAGTTGGATTATTTAGCGGATTTCCTTTACTTGGGCTCCTAGGCCAGTTTAGGCCCAAAAATATTTGCAGCTCTCTCTCTAAAAATTAACATTTATTGTTCTAACCTAAATATAAAAAAAAACTAAGTGTGTAATTCTTATGGAACATATTTTTATTTAATTAGATGCACTTTAATATAAATTAGGCTACATAATATTTGAAAATGAAACATAGTGGTACTAGGTTAGTTGAATATGCCCCGACCTAGTAACCGATAAGGATCAATTCTTTCATAATGTTCAAACATCTCCTTTGAGAATTCATAAGGTCAGATGGGTTTGGCCTGATAAAGTCGTAACAAGTATAGGCTCAGGATTCACGTATCAAAACGTGCATTTTACCCAATCATCATCCCCATTTGAATCTCGAAAGGATCGATCCTATCATGGTACCCATTATATTTAATAAAACAAAAACGTATAAACTGCACCGAGAACTGGTCTAAAAAGAAGTAAAAATTCACAATCTTTCTTGAGTTACTACACACAAAACTTAAACACTATACTGGGGTTAAAAACTTCATGTTTATATGGTTGTTTAAAATACAGAACAAATATAAAATTATAATTTAATAAAACTATAATTAAAATCATGCATCTTCCAGATAAAATGTGCTGCTATCTAGTAGCTGTTGACAGAAGCTTTAGCTAGTAAGTAAAGCAAAAGCCAATAGGAGTGGCAATAAAGAGGTTAGAAGCAAAGAGTAAAAAGAAAAGAGACATTAAGAGAAATAGTATTAATCCGTATCACTAATTACTTGTACAGTATACCATATTGTCTTTGATTTTCTACAATTCATGCCATATGTTTGTATTCTTAAAATGGTTTTTTTATTTTATTTTATTTTTTATTTTTATTATTTCAACGGCATAACCATTTCAACAAGTAAGTTTCAATTTTATCTACATGCATAACAATTGACCAAAGAAACTAATTAGTAGACAAAAACAAAAACAATAGAATATGCAACCAGTAAACAAAACAATATATACATAATGAAACAAATATATATGAATTTAGGTTGTGCCCTGTATATGTTTACTTTTTATATAGCTTAAAAATATAGGGAATTACATTTGTTCTTTGTATTGTGCATTCCACTGATAGCTAATAATCTTTCTTTGGCGCAGTTGGTAGGACTCGGACCTATATTCCCAAAAGGAATCCGATTTCCAGTAACATTATGTATACAAATGTTTAATATACACAGGTAATATAAAAGTGAATAATTATATATATACTATCGTTATGTATTTTACATATACATAAAGTAAAGTTTACCAGAGATTGACACACTTCTTCCTTAATCTCACTACTAAAACTCTCGAGTTTAGAATATTTGTTATATATGTGTATTTTCTGTATCGTATAGTTAACTCTATCTGGACTAACAATACTTCTGAACCTTGTCAACTTTCGAGTACTCATCAGAATAAGATCTAATCACTTTTGTGTCAGGTCTATTGATTCCATCACACAATTAAACACTCAGCTATTCTGATTCAGCATCATATAAATGTTCTGCCTTGTACCATGGATTCCTCCAATGTCAGTTTAAAGTGATCAAGAGAAGTCAGGAAGAAATTTTGGTAAAGAGGAGCTCAACAAATGTGTTAATGTGTTTCTGTTTGTGATATTTGTCAATGATCTACCTGCTTTTATCCCTGATAAATGTATTTTATATGCAGATGACACGACACTGTTAACTTCAAGCGCTAATTCTGAAACTAACTGTGTTGTTAAAAACTATATGGTTGAGAGATCTAACCTATGGTTCTGTGCCAATCAATTGTCTGTAAATAGTAGTAAAACAGAGGAAATTGTATTTAGTTTATGTAACTTAGATGATAAGACTGTGAAATTGTTAGGAATTACATTAGACTGTAAATTGGGCTGGCATCATCACACAAGTAACTTGTGTACTCGCTTATCTAGAGTAGTTTTCCTACTAAGTAAACTAAAACAGTACACAAATGACAGTTTAGTCATAAATGCATACTATGCCTTTTTCCACTCGCACATATTGTATGGCCTAATCCTGTGGGGAAACGCCCCTGGTGCAAAGGAGGTTTTTAAATGGCAAAAGCGAGCAATCAGATGTGTTTCAGGTATTGGCTTTCTGGATAGCTGTAGACAGTGGTGTAGTGCCGAATTTACCTGTACCGGAGCGACCATGGTGTAAGTATAAATAGGTGTGCTATCGCGAAGATTCCCCCGCCCCCTCGCCGGGGTCGGGTATATGTCGTCAGCTTGGCGTTCCCGACGGCGGCGTTACATTTGCAGACTTCCACTTAAACTGTCGTTTTACCCACTTAAACTAGAGCGATTGTAATAAATTTTATATTATTCTGGTTAATTTATGAAATATACTTTATAACATGGGAGCTTCGAGTTGCTGGGTATAGCAATAAAAATCTTTTTGATTATTAATAAAGGACATTTTATTTCGTAAACTAGGCTAACACAATTTGTAATGACAAACAGATAAGCTATGATTTTAGACATACTTTGAAAAATTACTGTGCTGACGTGCTAATACATTATTGCAGCCTTAAAAAAGAATACCGTAAAAAATGCATTGTAAAAACTATTAAATATTGTAAAAGTAACATTTTTACATATTTTCAACGGTAACGCGAACATGAATATTGTGCGATAACCTCTAAAGCATGTCCCAAAATTCCTCTCCTTTTTTCATCCCCCATTTCTTTTCCTCGGAGGTTCTGCTATTCTTGTTTGGGTGTCGGCTGCTGAACGATGTCTTCTTAGCCTATGTCATGACATAGAGGTCAGGCTTCCATCTGCGGAGCGGGAGACCTTGGAGTTTTAAAAACATTAGGGCTGAGACATCACTTACTGTCAATGAGTTCCTTAATGGTGTGAGGGATGTTATTCATACTGATGAACCCTCTTTCACAGTCAGCGGAACTACAGGGTATTATTTTAGTGCAGTTTATAAGCTCTTGCAGTCCATCAGGTACCCGCCTGCTGTTGTCCAAGTAATCCCTGTAAGCAGTCACAGCTTGTTGATGTTCAACTTGAAGCGTTTGCATAGCTGCTCCACTTGAGTTTGGCCAAACCCAGGTTAAAATATCAGTAGGCCAGTATTCGGGTTCCAAAAACTTTTAGTTGCTCTACAAAATCCTCGTTCTTGACGATTTTCTTCGCATTCTCTTCTTTAAGTTGCTGATTACACTAGAAATCAACTGCTCACAATTAAATGATACGATTTTAGGGTTTTCATTTAACTTTACAGATGCAAAAACAGCCTTCCTTAATAGTGACTTGAGCCTCCAGAAACTCTTGTCCCAGGTTTTTCTTTCAAAGATTCCAGATATCTGATTGATCTAAGAATCAGTTTGTCTGCAAATACAAGGGACGTGCTTCTGTTTTCCAGACTTTCAGACAACAAAGCCAATTCAGCAAGAATGTCATACATAAATGCTAAGTTTAACAAAAAACTTATGGAAAGTCAGCTTCTTCAATAAACCATTATATTTGCATCTATAAGTGGATGTTCTCTCAGGATCATCCATCGCTTTGGAGAAGTGGCTGGCTAAGGCTTTGATAACCAAACCACACGGCTGAAACAGTACGAAAAAACTGCTTGCTACCCACCTCGTGCTTAAAATTCTGCCGATTTTATTCATTTGAATATCGAGCTCCTGTGCATATTCTTTTAACTCTCGCTTATTCTTTGGAGATGTGCTGTACAATGAATAAAGTTTATCCATGAATGACTGGTTACCCCCGGCTAATTCACTTATGGCATCCCCAATAGCCAGTTCCAGTCTGTGATTCATACAGTGCCATATGATAATATTAGGGTAAACAGATAAAAATCTCCTTGCTACACTGAGTGCTTTCCCAACATGGCGTTCGCTTCGTCGCGTCGCTTGTAAAGGAAACCAAGTTTTGTTTTAAGTACTCGCCATTAAAACCATATCCTTCAAGGCACTGGTGAACACTGTTAAAATCTGTCTCAGTTTTTTGATCAGAAAGCTCGACTAAGTCCAAAAAAATAAAGTACTTGGTGATTTATCCTTGCTAAATTCACATCTTAAATATTACAATGAGGACGGATTTAGAACTAATGCTAGTGTATTCATCAATGATTATTGACACTTTTCCGGAAATTTCCTTTACTTGATTCAAAATGCGCATTTTCATTTCCTTTGAAATATGATCTATTATTTCGACCGCGCTATACCTTGAATGAAGGCCTACGCCACAATCTACCCCATTTAGTTTTTGTAGCTCAAGTAATCCGAAATGGTCGCTGTACGGACGGTCGTTTTGAGCAATAAAATATGCCGATCTAAACACAGCCTTAGTTGAATCGAGCTGAGCTTGATTCATTTGATCAATTACTTGTGGCATCGAATGTTTGTTTGATTTGTCAATAATTGTTTGAGCGATTTGGTGAGCTTTCCGACTGTTTATGTTCAATAATATTTTTTGCTCAAAGATTTGAGTTGATTTGTTCTATTTGAGCCATAAAAACAAACTTTGTACGAACGCCACTCATAAGAAAGCGAAACATGTTCTTTTTTGTAGGCTCCCAAATTACCGACTTCAAAACAAATTTTACAGACTAATTTACCTTCCTTTGAGTCTATCCAAGGAAAAGCCGCCTTCTTTCTCTCCCCACATATCTTCTGTCCATATTTCAGGCCACTGTGTTCTGGGGGAGGGTCATCTGCTCGAACTTCCTTTTCATTAGGCTCAGGCTCAGCGAGGTTACTTATTTTAATTTTAGCTTTTGGATTTGATGTTCCAGGCACAGGATTTGAGTCAGTCATATTAGGGGCACTAAAAAATGACGTTATATATTTTTGTTTAGGTTTTGGTTTTATCACTTCACAAAATTCACTAACTAATAATTAAAAGATTAGTATAGGCTTTCACAAAATTTGTATTATACATTTAATGTATTATAGAGGACTCAACTCAAACAAAACTAACAGTATATATGGTACGCTGTTTGAACTCAACCACTACGACTAAGACTTTCGACGATAACAGCTTAATACAAGCACTCACAACATAGAGACCGGGAACGCGAATAACAAGTCTCGACCTGTCTGTGTAAGTATACACTTCCTGCAGTTAGTAGGAGATGGACGGGCGGGGTGGTGTGGCACACCTGTCATGGGGAGGGTGAGAGGGAGAGTGCGAGAGCATCCTAATTTTTATGAAGGCGCTAGTTGCGAGTTACAAGAATTGTCTATTGCACAGCGCATACAATTACCTTGATACCACTCAACGGACATATAAGTGATGCGGGTTTGTTTCTGGCCTTTTTATTATCCAGCGACCCGTCACCCGCCTACCACTTTTTATAGGCGGGTGGCGCTCCAGTTCACAGCTACGGCTCTATAAATGCTAATGCCGGAGCGACGCTCCGCTTCTTAAAAGCTGTGCCGGAGCGCTCCGGCCTCACTACACCACTGGCTGTAGATCACATTTTACAGAGCTAGGCATATTTACTGTTCCCTCAATGTATATTCTCCAATGTCTGATCTATGTTAAAGAACATTTGGATGAATATAACCTAAGAGGTAGTTGCCATGAGCATAACACTAGAAATAAGGGCCTAATTGATTGTAAATATGTTAGACTAAGTAAAACACAACACAGTTATGGTTACATTGGGGTCAAACTGTTTAATAAGTTACCATTAGCTGCTAGGAATGTTACTGTACATAATTTTAAAAAAGTTTTACAAAATTGGTTAAAAATTAAAGCCTTTTATTGTGTTGAGGACTGGGGAACTGCTGACATGAGTGACCTTAAGTTTTAACAATTGTACATAGCCTACCATTCTAGTCTAATATTTTATATGTTTTATGTTGTAGGTAGGCCTTTATATTTATATTTAAATTTTTAGCATAGAGTATATTTTATGTTCCTATTTGACAATGTCTATTACAATGTTGTATGTTGTTTAATGACAATAAAGAATTGATTGATTGATTGATTAATTTGTTATCCACCTGTCGAAGAGATCAGATTGCAGATATTGTGACGTAAACATTAAATTGTATATTATTGTAGGAAACTAGTGGTAACCGTTGGGATAAATAAATAAGGAGGAACACGGTTGTGCAACTGCTATCATCTACACAGTTTCAGTTCACAAACAAACAAGGAAAGTGAATTGTTTTGATACCTGCTTAAGTAGTAAATACGTAGTAATAGTATAATAAAGTGTAAATGCGAAATTTGACGTATGCTGGACGAATAATCTTCTGCACTTTACAATAATTTGTTTAGCAATAGCTTAAGTAGCTTATCGGGATTCTTTTCTAAAAATCAAAGGTATAGAAAAGGACAGTGCCTTGTTGATGTGGGTAATTGCGAACAATTCCAGTTGTTGTGGGTAACTTTTGAAGTAATCTTGTTGGCAACATTGGCTATCATCTGCAATGCAATCCGATCCTCCAGCTGCTGCTGTGCTTGTCTGCTACATCCTACATATCTACGTTGTGCTTAGCTGAGACTGAGACTGAGAGGATTGTTTCTGTTCTGTCAGATCAGAATGTCTACTTGTTCTTATTATTAGTTGAAGGTTCAAGTTTTGTTATGAGTTCGATCAAGACTTCAATCTAAATATTTTGTATTCTATATTCACATACAAAGATAAGAAACCATCATTGTACTTAAACTCATTTGTTTCTCTTGTATTTATCATTTTTATTCTATTTAGTGTCCCTGAGTAGGCCTAAGGCCCTTGAGAATCTTTTATCAGAATTAAATAACTATATTGTGTTCTTATAAAAGTGATTTTGGTGAAGTGAAAGTGTTTTTTTTTTCTATTTAATAGTGGAATGAAATTCAACATAATCAAATTAGTAGTGACTTGGTGAACAGATCAGTACATTTTTGGATTAATCAAAAGATTTCTGTTATAATAATTTACAAAAAACAGTGGTAACTAAGCTTTAAACCAGTCATGAAACAATTTATACTTCTGTTGTCACTTCTATTGTTAGGTAAGTCTGCCATTTAGCCTATCTTCTAGTGTTTGTGGGCAGAGTTTTATAAGTGGACTTGATTTTAATATTGCTTAGTATAATAATCATCAGTACTTAATATATTGAAAAAGAGAATCAATAAATCAATATAAATTTTACTAAAATACTAAATAAAAATAAAATATTTTTAATTAGCCTAAAAATATTAAATCAAATTAGGCCTACCTATTATTAATTAGAAATACCGGGTAGAGTACGATACGGCTGCAGTATAATAAGCGGCAACCAACACAATCGGATTATGATTATCGAATGATTTGACTATCCAAACGACTGAAAGCAAACTTTCAAAGACTAAAAAATAAATGTCAGACAAAATAACGTAATGGATATTTCAAATAAAATATGGTTTTCCTTGTTTGTTTATTTATTTATTTCCAACAGCAGCAGCCATCATTACTATTTATTACAATAAGTACATGCATAATAGAAGTTAGCAAAACGACAATACTTCTTTAAATATTAATTAGTAAATATGCTAACTTATAAATTATACAAATTTGCAAGTTTGAAGAAGACATGCAGTTCCTATTAAGTTACTACAGTATATAGATATAAAAAAATGTACGGTAACAACAATGCAACCCGACAAGAACAACAAATTTTAACTTGCATATAAAAATATAGATTATCAACAAAAATAAATATCTAAAACGTAACATAGCATAAAACATAACAGAAACATAACCATGCATTCTAACTTGTTTTCAATCTTGGAAATTAACATATAAATATTTTCCTGAAGATGCTAATGATCTGTTTGAAGAAGGGTTAATGTCGTGTAATAAACATTTTACTCTCAATTTTTCAAACATATAATATACCCGACATATTCATTGGATCAACTACAACACCCCTCCTACACCACCCCTACATTTTTCTACAATTAGAGCCATCTAATAATTTCGGTACTTTGGGATTATACCGACCACACCCAGACATGAATCGTTATTTCACATTTCGTTTCTACTGATTACTAGATTAGCGTAGAACAATATTTCGTCAATATAAAACAGGAATTGTCTTATCGCAAACACCTCCCCATCCTCAGACAGAGGTCAAAGTCGAGCGTCTAGTAGATAACGTGATTGCAGAGTCTCGCCGCCCGTTCAGCTGGTGCATCGCTTTGTTGTACTTCCGTGTTTTACCTCTACATTTCTCCAAACACAAAAATTCAACAAAAACAAACATTTACCAAACTAAACTTTTTATTAAAAAAACACTCAAAACTTGTTTTTATTCTTGATCACATTCCGCCACCCAAAATGCGAGTGCCTCCGGCCATCAGCGCGGGCTTCGGCAGCACCTTTGGTGCTGCCCCGCGCTGATGTCGACGAAAGAAAAACATCCCTCGAGATAGTACCTATCAGTAAAATATCAAATTCTAGAGGGGCTAATCAGAAATATAAATTGAATTGTAATGGAAAGGCAATGATGTACCGTGCAAATCACGTGATGCCGCGCGGCCTGCCGTAATCAGGATTCTCGAGAATGATAAGATAACAGCGACAACAATACCGATCACAATACCTGGAAATGCTTGTAAGTTTGTAATTTTGTAATTGAAGAGTTGTTTTTTTCGTTCTATCATGTTTGTTTCTATAAATTTCTATTTTTGTGTTCTTCATACTGGTGTGGTCGGTATAATCCCAAAGTACCATAATTTCATCTGATGTAATCGTTGTGTGTTGCAAAAGTGTCCATATCTCAACCTGACGTAAATTGTTTAAAAATACTCATTCCTATCCACACATTTTTGTTAAATTCAATTGCACTTGTTTGTACTGCTTTTTTTCTTCTTTTTGTGTTCTCTTAGCATAAGAAGCTTAGAAATTGCACCTAGTTCTATAAGGACTTTTGCGCAGCTTTCGGAGTGACATGATATTCTGATTGGTAAGGTTGGGCATAGGGACCGCCTCCTATCGAGATCCATAAGGAAGAATTTAGGGCACTAATCTCAAGTCATGTCCCCTCGGAAGAAGGGGAAGCCAGCTCTGAATCAGCCTCTCCAATCAAAGCAGGCAGGGGTTGGCACACCCTTATGTCTAGGGAATGAACCCCACCAACTCCAACAGTCATCTCCTACTGTAGACTAGACCTATTTAATTAACTCCTGCACCCCAGAATCTCGATATTTGCTGTAAGTGATGTGCCGCTCCTGGACATCCATAAGGTTGCCCAGATTCATACATTCTTCAAACTGTCTTTTAGAAGCATTTCACATGCTCTTCTATTGGCTCCATGAGTAACATATATTAAAATGTCATCTTGCGTACTTGAATAGACCTTGTTCCCTCCATTATGAACTTGTTAATATCTGTAAGATAAAGAGAGAATATTAATGGGCTGATTACATTCCCTTGTGATATATCTCTAGGTGTAACTGTCAGTATTTCTCTTCCTCTCACTTTGAAAATAAATGTTCTTCCCATCAGACAGAATGACAAGTATTTAATAAAAATAATAGCTGGAATATTCATTGTATATAATTTTGGTAAAAGAGTATTAATGTATACATTATCATATGCTTTTGTAAGATTAAGAGGTGCAGTGATTAAAGATAATATAACTTTTTTTTTTAACACTAAAATATAGAGGTATTCAACTTTTAACTAAGTGCTGCTTAAATTCCTGAAGCAAAATATTACATAGAGAGTTATTAAAGAGGGGGTGAAATGCATGCATCTCGAGAGCTCCTTTCACTATTTCAGGAAGTTATCCTCTTGAAAATGTAACAAAAAAAGGGCCACCTAAAATATGTATATTTGTTATATGTGTGTGTGTGTGTGTGTGTGTGTGTGCGCGTGTGTGTGTGTGTGTTTATGTTTAATTAGCCTATTTAAGGTCAGTTTTCATTGTAATCTTATCCTTAGATAGTAAAATCATTTTACTGTATTTTTAAGTAGAAAATAAAGTTATTCAGCATTCTAATATCCCTCAATTGTGCTGTTTATACAATAATTTTTCTGTTGTCTGTTGTGATAAAGAAGAACCTGAGAGTCAACAGAGAAAAGCTATCTCTTATTATGAACTCCAGAACAGGGTTGGTCCTCTTATAGATGATTTAAATATGTTCTTCAGAACTTAAATTGGGTACCATAGCAAATCCCAAATCAGATTACCTGGTCACATAAGTAAACGTATTATTATTTTAATTTATAACCATATTATTTCATGTAATTATTATTAAAATAAAAAAGTTTAAGAAGTTTCTTTACTTGATTTAAATACTTTCACTGATATCAAATACTAAAAGAACAACAAAATCTCATAAAGTACCTAATAGCTTAGACTTGAGACAGCAATAAAAATAATGGTAGCAAATTTGAGTTTTTTTATCTTAACACATACAGACAGACAGATGGTAAATGAAAAGAATAGACCATTGGTTATATTTAGTTTTTAGCTTCTCTTGGTTTATGGAACAATATCCTTAAGTTTGTGTAGAGAGTATTGTTACACTCTGTTTTGTTTTGTTTTTGTTTTTTACAAATAATAAGTGTGTAGATTTTGAGTTAATTTTTTTAAGAACAATTTTTTTTAAATACCATCAATAAGAGAGAGTAAATATGCTAGGTTTGAAGTGTTATTGTATTTGTAATTTTTTTTGTTCCTGACTAAATTTGGAATTTTGAATTAGATATTTGAAATTAAATTCTAATGATAAATCAATTTAAAAAATCACTTTAACTAAATAAAGTCTTGCATTGGTTAAATTTATGTATTAAACTGGATCTAAGGCTTGCTGCTTGTTAATAAAAATAAACTAATCAAAATAATAACATTGTTCATTACATGTTAAATTGTTATACATTTAGTATTTTTTATATAGAAATGAATTATATATATAAAAAAAAAATTAAAATTCATGCTAAGCATAGTAAACATAGTAAATGTTTATAAAAACTATGTATTGATATTAGGGGCACTTGGTAATCAGAGCTGTTTTCTGTTATTAATTATGAACTTACTTAATGGTGAACATGAACGATGGGAACATTGGTAGATAAATTTTATTTGTATTCCTTGTCGATTTCAGTCAATTGAAAATAAATTTTCCATCAGCGGTTATATAAAGACTAATAAATCAAACGATGATTCTGTTTAGTGTCGGCGTTTGATGAGAACGCGCTGGATGTCGTCAAGCAGAAAGTGTCAGAGAAATTGGACCGTTTACCTGCTAGTATCAAGGATGACATTCCGTTGGACCTGGTCATGAACGAGATCCCTCATGTGGAGGAAGGCGAGGAGTTGCTGAGAGAACGATGTGACCGTTACGGAACCAATGAGTCTTTCGCCAATGTTATGGTAAAAGTCGATTAATCAACACATGCAGAATATAGAGCTCTAGACACACCATTATTTACTGTCAAGAGTTAAAAGTAGGACGTCTGCCAGTGAATTATATTTTTGGCTATTATGGACACAAAACAACATTATCCTACAGTAAAAAACCATGCTATTATGTAAGTTAAACATTTATGAAATTTATAACAGGTGATAATACTTTTTATTTTAAATATCAACTCAAAGTAGAGCAACTGCATAATATCAGACGTAAGGTAAATAGGATTATATAAAAACTAATAGATTGCTAACTCAAATGATGTAATAGTTCAGAAATTGGTTCAGTTTGTTCAAACCACTGTGTTATATATCTGACTGTGATGATCAGTAATTAGTCATTTAATGTAAATGACATGTTAGAAACTTTTTTTATAGTTTTATTTGGCCTTTACTCGTGTTGCATTCAACTGGCTTGAAATTCTTCTAACCAGCGGTATGTATGTAATCACGAATACAAAAATAGACTGTTTTACAAGATTAAGTTTAGCTACTAAGTAATTATTATCGATACATGTATGTAGGAAAAACACACAAATTGTTTTTTAACTCTTACATATTATTTCATATCGGTCTCTTCCAACCTAATTTTATCAATCATAAAGCATTGTTGTAATGGATTATAACTTTTTCAAGTGAAGCTCTTTAACATTTTTGTAATTTAATTACTGTAATATAACTTTATTACAATCTCGATTTAGGTAATATTAAGCTGTTTTATTTCCTTTGATTTATTTTACTTAAAGACTATTACAGATGAAAGAAGCATTCCTTAAATGATTTTCAATAGTTTAATTCTTTCAGTGCCACATCATTGTTTTAAAAAAGATAGCTCATTTTTGGCTTCGTTTTGTAGCTCATTTTTGGCTTCGTTTTGTATAGTGCATAACTTTAATGGCTTTTCAACCCTGTAGCTAATATCTGGCAGACTGATAAACTCTTTGAGTGTCGTGGCTATTTTGCTATGTTACCCCCCTTAAATTGCCGGCCTAATGTTTGTATGGTTGTGAGCTTTTCAGAAAAAAGATTTTTTTACTAACCACTGACAGTTTATTATAATTTTTGTTTTGTTGCAATAAAATAAAGAGTATAATACATATTTTCTGTTAAAAATAAAATGCAATATATTTAAAATATGTGTTTGTACAAAATAAAAAAAATATTTAGTTAGTTTCATTCAAAACTGTCGATATTTATTACTTTTTAACAATATTTTTGCTGTACCATGTGAAAGACCATGTATAATATATTGTTTTTAGACAATAAAGTAATGGCAACAATGGTTGTCAAACTTTTATGCACTTGACAACTA
Source organism: Homalodisca vitripennis (assembly GCF_021130785.1). Taxonomy (NCBI): domain Eukaryota; kingdom Metazoa; phylum Arthropoda; class Insecta; order Hemiptera; family Cicadellidae; genus Homalodisca; species Homalodisca vitripennis. The sequence continues at coordinate 98,055,835 of NC_060213.1, read as the reverse complement.
TACTGAAAACAATAAAACAAACAAACACTAATTGCTTTGGAAACATCTAAATAGAAATAATATTGATTATTATTACACTATTAAATGTAAATTGTACACTGCTTTATGATTTGTTTTTATATCAAAACACAATAATTACAGAACAAAGTAAACAGTGCTACTAGCCAAATGCAAAACTAGCTCTTGACGAATTCATTAGCTGACAGACCATAACATCAGTTAATTATCATTCCAAAGACCAACGAGGAAGTGAAAAAAACCGCATTAATCAAAACATATTCAATGCAGCTATTTACTCGGATATATCAACTGTGTACTATATTAAATATCGTCTAAATACGGATCATTGAGCCAGTCAGGAAATTTACGAGCTTTATATCACGTCTGATACGTTAGTGTTAAAATCTGCCTGGGTATTACGTTGATCAGACATGTCCATATACTTCCCTTTTCCATTTTCCACCACAAACGTGATTCTGAATGTGCTACAGCCTACTGGTCCATTAAACATAATACAAATTTAATGTACCAGTATTTTGTGTCTGAAAAATATTAAATGAATTACAGAAGACAAATGATGCAAAATAAAGAATAAATACTGAAAGCAGTAGTAGAATTAAATTTACAATGTTTTCTGAACTTTTTGTAATAGGTAGTTTAAAATTTATTTTTTTCCCAGTGACAAATTAATTGTTAAATCGTTTCTATTGCGGTCATTTCGTTTGCTTAATGATTCACAAATGAATAACCTGAGTCAGCTGATTGTAGTTCATCTAGGAAGTTCATAGAGGTCAAATGTGCAGGCTCTAGTGATGAGGCGTATTAAATAACTACTGTACAAATTAGCCAATCTGCCTTCATGTGTTGTGTTCCGTAGACCTACCTGAATGATCTAAAATGCTTCCTTTATTCCTTTATCATTTTTGTGATTGTTGGTATGGTAAATATTGCACTCTACTTAAACTGTTATTATTACTGAATATGTTTGCTCTAAAAATGTAATAAATTCCTTGTTGGATTTGAAATTTTTAATTTGTTATTTTGTTTACTAATGATAATATATCATTTCACATAACTGTGATTTAATTATTTTTATTTTTGGGATTCAACAGGGTCCTATTAAAATTGTGTTTTCTGTCTGTCTGTCTGTGTGATAACTCTTGATAGAGACTTGTAACTTGGTACATAAGTTGCTTTCGGTTAGAGGAAGAATTCTATTAATTTTGCAGTCAAAAGGTCAGAATTAATGGTAAAAATAAAACTCGGACATTTTTATGAGGGCAACAAGAAAATTACGTAATATAATTTGTATTCAAACTGACTACAATCATAATAATATTTTATTGTATGATATAGTAAGACATACGATGAAATTACTTCAAGTCGGGTTGGTTGATATGACTTTTGTTACTTTCTGTTTAGGCCTTCCTGCTCCTATGCATCTTTTTTTGGTTTTACTATACTATTTTATTTGTGTTAATTTTGAATTAATAGTACTAAGAAGATGTTCAAGAAACTCTATAACAATGTTGTTGTTGTAAATGTGTTTGTTAAAGAAGTCATATATATTACAAACACTAATAAAACAGGATTTTTGACATTTGCCATTGTTATATGTTACAAAAGTTATACCACAATCTTTCAAGAAATGGAATCTATTCTCTTCGTCAGGTGGGGGAGGTAGTAATACATACAAAGATAAAGAACAGAAAGGAAAGAAAAGTGTTCAAACATAACCAAAAGCGTTGTCACTTCACAGGATGGAAGTCCCAAGCACAATTTCGAGAATCACATATCACACAAGCACAGGCTACAGTGAGATACTAACAAGAATGTCGATGTCGGCTCTTTCATCGATACCGCGTAGTGTCATCTGTTACATTGGGACAGGAGGGGGAAGGGTAAAGCCTTTCTTCCCTTCTTTTCTCCTTTCTGTTCTTTATTTTTGTATGTATTAATACCTCCCCCACCTGACCAAGAGGATAGATTCCAATCCTCAAAACGTTGTATTATATATACCTTTTGTAAAACGAGGGCAAATGTCCAAAATCCTGTCATCCTTTCAAACCTTCCATCTTCAATAACAAACTTTAAATAAAGAAATTTATATTATTGTTGAATTTTTCAAAAGCTTCTCAGAGTCTTTATTTTCTTCTTAAGTATCATAGTACTCCAGAATTCATTAGTTTTTGTACTGATTATGTAGAGCTTCTGCATCTTAACTCAGCCTATTTTGAAGCCTCCTTGTAAATAGAATTTGGTTCCATTTCACATCAAATAATTTCCACCTATTTGTTGCAGGATGCCAAAGAAGAAATCCAGGAGTGTTTCCGACACTTTGTCAATTACTCACAAATAAAGCAGGAGATAGAGCTCGCCAAGCCTACAGGAAACCTGGACGTAGTGTTCAGGAAATACTGCAGGTTTGTTTTTCTGCATGGTTGTTCATATTTGTGTAGCAATTCCTCTGTAAACGAAAAAGCAGGTAGCATATGACTTAATTATTTTGCTATTAGTATATTATCAAGATATTCCTGTTATCATTTTTGGAAAAAATAACTAGTATTCCAAATCCATTCAAAAATTTTACAAAACCTCCCCTTCTTATTTTAATTTCATTAATAATGAAAATGAAATAAAAAAGCTCTAAGGGATTTTTATTGCACTATTTAAAATTTGCATTGAAACATTTTTTACTTTAATAAAAAAAACACACAGCACCACCACACCACCATTAGCACCATTTTAACAGTTAGCTAAAATGGTTTAAATGGCAATAACCTATTTAATAATTCTATATTTAAAATAACTTGCAAAATATGAAACAGAACACTTAAAAACATTCCTCATCTTATTTCTATAAAAAAGTTACTGTATAACAATTACAATTATTTTGTTACAATTGTTTGGTTCAAACCAATTTCTTCATTATCTTCACTGTTAGATTCAGAAGAAGAATAAAGACGTGACAGATGTTCATTAGTTAACTTTGATGCCTGTTTTCAAGTATTTTTAATACTACTATTAAAAAAAAAAAGAAAAAATAGGGATGTGTCGAGAATGAGACATATTGGAAGCTTAATAAGAAACAGAAACTTTATCTTCATACACTTTCCAGTTTCCATATTGAAAAGCATATCTTTTGTCCTCTATATCTACCACAGTTTTGTACAAATAAATAATTGTCCCACAGGAAACACAATGAACAAATTCCATTGACTTGTAGTTAGTCGTTCTTTATCATTTGTTTGACCACGTTTAGTCTCATTGTTTGCAGTGTTTAAAGGTCACTTGTGAATGCCATTCACAACAAAGATGTTATCTAGTTGCTTTGGAAATGATATTACGGTATGGATTATGTGCATGTAGCCCAAGTGTACATTAGCTGAATCACACTCCAAAAGTCATAAAATTGAACAAGTTACAAAGTGTTTAATCTTGAAATAAGCAGAACCTTAGAAAAATTTTGCAGCAATCGACAAACCTTGCATAGTGTTACTTAACAATTCAATTCATTTCCTTTATTCCACAATATCATTTGGTACATTACATAGTACAAATTCAAACTGGTGCATTGTCAATACATTTATTTTTATTCCATGTTATAAATGCTAAAATAAAATCTGAAACTGGTTTAATATCAAGAATTAAATTTACAACCACAGGTTATATTGTATTCATACACTTACTATCAAATAGTTTGCCTGAATAAGCAGTACTAAAAGTTTGCATACATACATGTACACAACCTTTAGTGTATCCATCTAGCAATGGTGTATTTTACCTTAAAGTTTAAAAACAATAAAATAACATGTTCATGTTAAATCTCATGTAATGTTTTACATGCAAGAGTCATCATTGTAGTGAACATTTTGTTAAATAATGGTATTTTAAGATATTTTAAAGGAATGTACGTTCAGAATTAATTCTTATTCACCCCTTCTTGTCCGGTAGGAGATCACACCAGTTCCGAGATTGTGTTACGAACTTCACAGAGACTTTAGAGCCATGCCTGAGTCCTGATGAACGTGGCTCGAAGCAGACCTTCATAGACATGCTGGACTCTCTCATCAAATTCGTTTGCTTCAAGGAAGGCAGACACATAGCCTGTGAGTATTGGTTGATTTTCAACATTTCAATATTTTTCATTTGTCCAGTGTTCAGAATCAATTTTATCCCTAGAGTGATTACTGTCAATATGAAACTTTTGTCACCACTCTAGCAGCATTAATTTCTCAAGATACGTTCCGTGTAAGCTAGATACGTAAACATTATTTTTTGAGGAGCCAATCAGATAATCGTTTCTGTATTTACTTTAAGTTTTCAACAATCCCTTTTATGATATGAAACCTCAAAGAAACAATTTACACTTAGAAGAGTTCATTTTATTCTGTGTTGTAAGAGATCAAAAGTGATCATAGAAATTAGCAACAAATATGATTGAGATTGAAATATCTTGTGTTTAGAGTTGATTGGTTGCCATTGATGATTGTGTAACTATTAACACTTAGAAAATTCAATCGTAGTCAATTCAGCTGTGCACACTTTCCGATTTTTACAATTTTCAGTGTCATTACTTCCAAAAATGTACTGTCTTTAGGTTTATATCTCAGAGCTGCCATACGTTTCCAAGAATGGATATCAGGAGTATCTATATTTGAAACATCATTTGAACAAAAACAGACTATACTCGTATGAAACCAAGTTACAAAGTAACACAGAGCACATACTGTATTGTACAGTACAGATTTGAACTAACGTTGGAATGTGATTTGTACTATTGAAGTTTTCATGAATTGATTTTTTTCAATCAGAAGTCAAAGATAGATATATACTTCTTGTACAGAGAAGACATGCAATGTTATCGTCTGGGTGGACACAAATTCACATTTCTCAGCATCAAAACGGAGTTATTGGTGAACAATTTTTAGATCTTAGCATAGTCTATCAGGCAATGCAATGCAATATTGGCTGAACAAATCAATATTTTTTAGAGATTAGAAAATGAGTAACATACCTTCTCTATATAAAAAATATGTATTCTCCATGATTAAATATTGTAATATGAAAATGTGTAGAATAACTTGTAGTTGGCAGGAATTAAGTTTATCAGTTTAGTTAAGTTAGTATCAGTTTAAATTTTTTAAATGAGGGCATTTTGAGTCTTAATTGTTAGAGATTAAGTTATAGAGAAGACTTGTTTGATAACTTCGCCTTCTAAATGTGTTTTGAAATATGATACTTGACTGAACTTTTCTTCATTGAACAAGTTTATTCAAAGTAGTGTATATATATGTTTTTTTTTAAACACTGTGCAGCAGTAGATCTTGTTTTAAAGGCTCATGTAAGTTGTGTTGTGTAGTGTTCATCGCAGAAGGTGGCCCTGAGTGCCTGATGAGCAATGAAGAGAAGATTCAAGAGTGTTTAAACTCCACCTTTTCCCATTACATCCCTCAGGAGGCGACGGATAACCAGAACGATCTGCCGCAGTTCAGGCTGGGTCAGACAGAGTGCGGGTGAGTTTGGCTTAGATTCTATTACTAAGCATCAATCTAAATTGTCAAAGTTTTCAGTATACCTTCGGATTAATTACAAAATTATTAACTTAGTTATTTTTCTCTCTTCAACATTGATATTTGTCAGTGTATGATTTTAATACATAACGATATTGTTACGAACATTTTCAGTTGTTAAAAAGTTACAAACATTACAATTAGTTTTGAAGCTGGAATCTGGTTCTTTCCCGAAGTGGATCTCTACAATAACACAAAGGTGAACAGGGTTAAGTAAACAAATCAACCAGTATGGTATGCCAGAATTAAGAACCTTACAGTTTGAGCTTAATAAATATATGATTCTCAAGTCTGTCGAGGTACAGTCATAAGCAAGGAAGTCCAGTCCACTTTAGTACTGCACTGGAAGCGTAAGAGCAATGTGTTAAGACTATAAGATTCATTTATAACAGAAATAAAAGTTTTTTAAATGTATGAATTATATTAAAAATTCTTGGAACAGTTGAAAATAATCTTAAACTAGTTGTAGTTTGTAACAGCAACTGGTTCCCAATGAAATTCCTATTTTTGGAACAGGTCCTTTCAAAATCAAAGGTTTCATGAAGACAATTCCACAAATAATGGTTTATCTGTATCAGATGTGGTTTTTGTGATACTTTTTGTCACTTCCTCCAGGTGGTATATTCCTGTCATCCTTCTTACTTGGTTTATGTGCTGTTCCACCCTTTCTCCCTTTGGAAAAGACCACTGGTAACTTTACTATGAGCATTTTCCTTAGGAATATCCATATCCACTTTTTTTAGTTGACCTGCCTAACTCAGGTTTTGCTGGGGTATACTATTCTTCAACTTTCATCCCTTGAGCACCAACTACTTCTTGTGATGCTGTAGGCTTCTGTTTCCTCTTATCCTCCTTTCTGGGGTTGTCCCTTTTAATTTTTGGTCTTTCTCTTTTAGTCTAAGCTGGCTTTTTCCAAACTTGTAATTGATCCATGAACTCTCTTTCTCAAGTTTGTTCACAGAAGCACGTCACTTGCCATAGTTAGAGCAGACTTACACTTGTAATTTTTGCGGAGAATATTCCATTCAGCTGCCGACAATCCCTTTTTATGAGCCTTTACATAATACAGGCTAATCCCATCCTCATTTAAAGTATTGATTTGGATTAAGTAAGGCTCTATCTGACCTTTTCTCTGAAACCCTTATATCTATTTTGCTTGGTCCAAATTTTGATGCTTGCTAGGGATGAATTCACCCTTTGCTTCCTCATCTACATTTGGTGAACTTTAGTTTTATGAACATCCAAATGTTACCTTCCTCTCATACATATGAACAAAGAAAGCAGAGTCCAATCATGCAGGCGGAGATTTGGACTCTCTCTAAGTTCTAATCTGTCAATTAAACTGTGAAATGCTGTAGTCCACCACTTCTATATAATTATGTACTTTGTAAATAGCTGCTCTCAACAATCAACTGCAACTTTTCACCTTCTCTGATCATATAGACTTGTCATGTACTCTCGTGAAACTCATGCAGCACTCATAACTCTGGCGTTCCATGGCTCATATGCCTTAACCTTTTCCGCTCATATGGCGCTGTATAGCGCCCAAAAATTATTTCAAGGATGCTCATAAAGCACTATATTTGTATACTAAATGTTAATATACAAAATTTTTTGTTTTTATTATGATGACCTTAAATATTCTCGAACTCATAAGATTTAAGTAGATACTGGTGGAAATTAAAACTGCACCTTTTTAGAAATATTCAGGTTTATTAAATCAATCCAAATTTCAATTATTAACCTTGTATTCCACCAATGAAATGTTTTGCACAATAGTTTAAAATTACTACTTCCTTAGGCAAGGCACTTTCGATTTAACATGGACTCACTGTCCTCCAAATACGTGTGTATAAAATATAAAATAAAATAATAATCTTGAATAAATTTGTATGAAATAAAATAAATAGGCTTCTTCTCAAAACTAATAAAATAAAAATTATAAACTTCTTTAAAATAAAATTCTCAAACAAATCTAAACAGTTCTCAACAGGAATTTTTCACAAGTTCCTACAGGATATGGTGCAGCACCTGCAGCTCTTAATTTTAACTAGAATCCCTATAATTTCAATTAAATTTTTACGTTTGACTTTAAATAAATAACTCCTTTACAATTTAGATATATATTAGTCCACACTCAACAGAATTTGATCGTTAATTTCAAATTTCAATTCCAATTTCAAATTAATTCACTTCTTAAATTTTCAAATTTCAAATTTAGAAAAAATTTAATAATTCAGTCAAAAGTACTTAGCTCTTTGGTCGTGAAGGTCTTGGAGTTTGGTATTAAAATAATCTATACCAACGGATCCTACGCCCGACACTACTTTTAAACTCGCACTAAAGACTTTACTCTATCGCTTCTCAACTCGGAATGGAAGCAGAGCGTGTTTTCTCGGCCTGCACCGACTACGCTCCTGTTCCTGCAGGCCTGTTTGAATCTCTCTCAACGCAGGTTCGCCGCCTAACAAAAGATTGAGTCCACTGTAGACTATTGTTTAGCATTCACTGCCATCAAGTCAGGTCTAGACCAGATTCCAAGCGCGTCGTGCCTGCCGCTGGATTACAATATAAATTTACTATTTTTTATTCCCTATCCATTTACAATTCTAAAATAAAATTTTATTTATTAATTTTTTTTATTTTTATCTAAAGTATACCATGTAATTGGTATAATAATATTACCATTATGCAAACCCATAAACTGCTGCAGTCTAGGAGCCAGAATCCAAACTTGGAGTAGTAATATTGTTTGTTAGATGCAGAACTATATCTTCTAGCACTATCTATATCTACGCTCAGTATTATTGATTTTTGTTGTCTCTGAATAAACAAATACAAAATGCCATGCTGACAGCTGCTTATCACATGATTCACATCCTCCTATGTTTATTTCTCACTGCACTTATCTCTCTGTGTTATTGAGGTTTTTAACTTATGTTTACAATTTGTTCATTAAATAAATAAGTACAAGTTTCACAAATATTTTTGTATGTATTCCAAAAAAGTTTGACAAACTTATATTTTACGTTAATAAAAGTTTTTTTACTATACATAGGCCAAATAAAATGTGTATCTATTTAACCCTCTACAGGTCTTTATAAAAGGTGAGCAACTTTCATAAACCATTAAAAAAGCTATATATTTAATTTTTGGAAAGTAACAGTAAACTAATGTCAAGTTAAATAAAACATTTTGTTTGTAATAGACATTTGTTTGGTTGTTGATTTTTTTCAACTGATATCAAATTCAAATTCAAAATTTTTTTTTATTCAGATATGTAACAGAGTTTTATTATTGGTAGCAAATTAAAAACAAAGAGCTGTTTAATTAAACAACTAGCAACTAGAAGTGTATCCATGTTAAAATCACTCAAAACAATTATTACATGGATGCAAGGGTGAAAATGTTTGTGACATGACCCTTGTTTTTTTTCCCTTTTTTTGTTTTTTTTCTCTTAGGACAAGAAACTTATACATTGCAATTAGTCCTATAAGAACCTTTTTTTTCCTTCCTGAGGGAAACGGACAGATTGTCCCCGCGCTTAGTCCTAAAAGGACCTTTGCTTCCCTTACTTTAATTTTGTGTCCTCAAAGTCCGAGGCTTTTGCAAAAACCAATCAGATTTGGGGGCTCCTGTTCTCTGATTTCCTTGGGGCTGAGGAGATATGCTCCCAGGAATTTATTCAGAGTTTCTAAGATGGCAGGACAATCTAACCAAATATGTTCTGCTCATTCCTCCTCTTCTCCACAGAGTATACACTCGTTAGTCTGGCTAAGGCCTACCCTCATAAAATGTTTCCTTAGGGGGCCATGTCCTGTCTACATTCCTAATATTAGTCTTATATCCTCCTTATTCTGATCTAAGAAAGCTGACCACTCTTTAACGTAAGGAGAGATAAGTATTTTGGATAGTCTTAATCCTGAGACTCTACTCCCAATTAATATTTCTTATCCTCTTTTCCCAGTGTTTGACCAGAGCTTTACTGTTTACTGTATAAGAACCTTAGAGCTGCTTCCGGAGTGACAGGATATTCAGGATGGGTAAGGTTAGAGGATAGGGGCCGCCTCCTATCGAGGTCCATGAGTAAGAATTAGGGCACTAAATCTCAAAGTCATGCCTCCCCGGAAGAAGGGGAGATCAGCTCTGAACCAGCCTCTCCAGTCAAAGTAGGCAGGGGGTGGCAGACCCTTGTTGAGGCTAGCAAGAACCTCTGAGGTTAGGGAACAAACCCCACCAACTCCAACAGTCATCTCCTGCAGTAGAGTAGACCTATCGAATTGCCCTTGAACCCCAAAATCTGGATATTTGCGATTAGTGATGTGCCGCTCTTGGACATCATAAGTTTGGCCAGAATTAAGTGACACATAGGTTTTTGCTATGTCTAGTGCAGTGGCGTAGCTACCTTAGGTGGCGGTGCGGAAGTTGGTAGTGTCACCCCATCGAAAGTAAAAAGCAATAAATTTTATGTGATAAAGGTCATGGATCATTTATTATTTATAATATTGAAGAAATAGCAAACAATAATAATTAAGACAGAAAAGGAATTGTTATACAATTAAAATTTCTTCTTTCTAGCTTTGACAGCTGCAAACTCAGCAATAATAATTTCATCGAAATTTATATTTGGTATTGCCTCGTGTTCGATGGCTAATATACCAAGATTGCTAAGCCGCGATTGGGTCATTATTGCCTGCGAATAGTTTTTTATTAATTTTAATCTACTGAAACTCCTCTCACACGAAGCTACGGACACGCAAACCGTCATTAACAATTTCAGTGTAATCATAAGATTAGGAAGAGATTCTGTAAAATCCCATTCTACAATAAACTTTAAAAAATCTAGAGACACCCAATCAGTAACCTTAACATTAGCGGCTTTTAAGTGTCTTCGCAGTCTTGGTATCTCCAAAAGTAATTCGGTTTCTGAGACCTCATCATAAAAACCAGTAAATTTAGATGTAACTAATTTCAGTTCTTCAGTATTCGCCAAAAGCAAAGCATTAGTTTGTACAATCTCGAACAATGAAGCTACATATTGAAGACTTCGATCTTGTTTGAAGTTCAACTCTGAATTGGTCAAGACATTCCAACATATATTTTTGAAGTCCCTCTTTCAGTGTTCTGCATCGCTGGCCATCTCACCAACCATCTGTTATTTATGCTGAAGTCGTTTTTTTGTTGGAATATCGTAGTCTTCTGATTTTGTTGTTGAAATGTCTATTGCCTCTTCCACGATGTGATCCCGTTTTTCTTCGATATAAAAACGAAGTACCTCTATTTTTGTAGCAGTTTGAACAACAGTCAAGCCTTTACTTTGCGATGCAATCTGTGCAGCATTTATTTCCCGAAGAACATCATACCAGAAGAAAATATAACATAAAAAAGTGTAATTGCACACTGCAGACATGAGGTTTTTTCTTTCTATTATCACTATAGAATAATACACGTTTAACAATTCACGCCAACCAAACACAACACACTTCACGAAACAAATGAGAAATGTTGCAACTGAAACGTCAAAGACCGCGAGTATGGGACGGGGAATCCCCTATGACGTCAGGCTCTTTTGCTGGAATCCCCGAATTATACAGAGCTGAGAATTATACAGAATTAGTGCTAGTGGAGGAATCCCCGAAAAAGAAATTTTTGTGCTAGCGATTTATTTTTTGTTTGTTTGTAACCGGCCCGCCCCCGCCGCCCCCCCTTTGCGACGCCACTGGTCCAGTGGTAGGTTCAACTGAAAGGTTGAATCTTTCAGCCAGAAGTGATCCCTGCTGGGTTGACATGAAAGGGTTAGTGACACTCAGTAAACATTGTGAAGATGAAATAGTTTAAATCGCACTTCTGGCTTTGTAACACTTAGGAATGTGACTTAGTCCTACTCAGTAGTAGGAGTAATGATTACTTAAATCAAAATCATGCGCCTCACAAAGACTTTTAGCCAAGATTTTAAGATGATGACTGACCACAGACAGGATGCTGACATGAAAATCAGATGGCTGCGAGAAGACTTTCTAGCAATGGAAATCGCCCTACTAACCATAAATTATTTTATTGTGCCATTAAACAATATTACATGAATTAAACCGGGTCATTTGACATTTAAACCAACAATTATAATTAAAATTAAGAAATAAAATAAAAATAAAAAAAATATAATTAATTCAACATAAACGTTAAAATAAAAAATTGACATTAAAATGTGTAAATATGAAATTCAACAAGATGAAATCAAGCAGGCATTATTCTCAATTGGCCGTTGTTCTCAAAATATTCGCATATTGTTGATGTGATTTTCTAATAACAAATGCTTAACAGTTTTTTTTTTAATACTGCTTGTGGTAACTCTTGGATTGAAACTGGTAGCCTATTAAAAAACTTTATTCCAGTAACAGGAAAGCAATTTTGTGTTCTGCTTAATCTATGGTAAGGTACATCCAGCATTAACTTATTTCTGACATTGTAAGTATTTTTCATATCTCTGATTGAGTACTTGAGGTCGTTATCTCTAATGTCACATAAGTAGACAAAAATTACAAGTTAACAACGTCATAATCGTTAGACTATCTAAAGCTTGATACCATATGAAATATAACTAAAAAAAAGCATAGTATGTTTAATTTTTCATGACCAATAAGAATAAGGTGTTGAGTTTTATTAACATTTAATGCCATACAGTTGGTTTTAAACCACTTCGCATCTTCCTTAAAACTAATCTCTATTAAATTCTGAGCTGAAATTAAATCTTGTTTGGTTGCTACTAACATTGAGTCATCTGCAAACAAGATAGTCTTGAGTTGATACATGACAAGGAAGGTGAAGATTTCCAGAAGATTGTCCAGGATACTAATCAGAGCTAAAAATAATGTTAGATAAAAGGGCTACAATAATTAAGATCTTATTATAGCCTTCTATCCTCTCCACTTATTTTGCACTAAATTCTAGCTTGTATTTTCTTATAATCCTTATTGTGTTTTCTTTGCAATATTTGCTTTGATTCCATATAATTTATTTTTGCTTCCAAGCTTTTTTTGTGGTTTTTACAACCTTATCTGTTCTGTTTATCACATTTGGTTGCTCCATATTCAGTACGGTAGGTAGGTGTGCTCATTTCAAAGTAATCTGTTTCAGAGATGTGACGAAAGCACAGCAGTGCATTGTGGGTCACCTGGAGAAGTGTACGGACCCGACACCAGCCAACATCGTCAACAGCCTGATGTCCTATGTGCGTAAGGTGACACCGTGCCACCAGTATGAACGATCGACCAGTCGCGCAGGTCTGACAACCGTCAATAGTGTTCTAGCGTTCGTAGCAGCTGCCTTACTATTGACTAAATTCCACTAAGAGGTTTCATTGATGTATAAATAACTTAAATGCTCAGATGTTTCAAATGTCACTATCTTGTTTAAATTGTTTTTCTTTTGCTGATTCATGTACGGTTGATTTACGTGAATAATTATTGTAAAACAGAGTCAAACTCTGACACTTGTGATGTCAAAAAATGGTTTAGTTTTAAGTCAGACTAAGGGTAATACATCGGTAATTATTCTATTTGTACTCGACCATACTACACCACATGAGTAAATGTGTATTAAATTCAATTTCTTTACAGTATTTTTTTATTTTGCTCAAGTTAAATGATTTATTGTGAAAATAAATTATTAGCGATACATATAATAACTTAGTTGAAACAGAGTTTAAGTAATACGTGAAGCTGTAACTTAAACTATAAATATTTTTATTTATAGAATAAAACTATTTTTCTTATTGTACTTAAAATTAAACTCAACCAAATTATTTATTTTCAAAGTTATATTTTGTTTCGGTGCTGTCACATCCTTGATGTAGATGTAATAATTATGTAAAATCTGGATGCATATAAACCAGTGTAAACTAAATTAATATCAAGTAAAGTAAATAAATGAAATTTAGAAATTATTTAAAGGATCATACCACCTATTTTAGTTTCGTATTGTTATATAAAATATATTTGGAACACCAGTAACAGTCAATGTCCTTTCACTTTGTATCTACATTCCATGACTATTTTTATTTTATTTTTCAAGGTTTTGCTGTAGTTTAATATTTGTTTAATGTAACAAATTATAAAGATGTAGGTATTTAATTTGTTTTAAAAAGATATTTATATGTTTAAAAGACATTAGCTATAATTTTTATTGCTTTAGTTTTGTTTGGTTAAGTATAACATGTTTTTATACTATAATACTTTTCCTTTTCAATTCTCATTCCACACAAAATTGTTTCTTTAAAAAATGTGGTTGTTAAGATTGTAAATTTTGCAGCTAATATCAAAACAATGAATCGTGTGCAACTAATTTGTGTTTAACAACACTTTTTTGTTCACATACTTTCCACATTATTAGTTACATCGACTTAGTAAATGTGTTTAGGAATAATTTTTCAAGTTAGTCTTGTAGGCCAGAAGGATTCATTTGGACTTCAGGGTACTAGAACAGTTTGTATTATTTAAAATTGCTTTCTATAAAATGTGTAAATTTAGAACAAATTCCGTTAAAAGTTTTTGGCTATATTAACGATAATTCTAATGTCTATATAAGATTTTGTAAACTAAACCAGCATTGAATTCTTGTGTTATCGTTGGTATTTATTCAGGCTGATAGTATTCATATAATATGCAGTTTAAAAATAATATTTATATTTCAATATAATATTAATTCTTTAGTGTTCAAAATATAAGAAATGCTTTTCTTTTTCATTTATGTTTAGGTCATATTTGCATTTTAAGTTGTGTTATCATAATTTGGACAAACATGAAAGAAAGATAGTGGTATATTTTACAACTAGAAATCCCCTAATGCAGTTATAATCTTTGCCACAGAATTATCAAGCAGCTATTGGGTATGAGTTAGATATGATGTACATTTAGTTTGTATGTTAACTGTCTTAGGTGAACTAATTAATCAAAAACTAAAGATTGTTCCATATGAGAATTTAACTGTGATATAGGTAACTTTAACTAAAGTTCTGTAATATGCAAATCACATAGATTGGTATACACTCATTCTTTCCGTATTCCGACGATGAACGATACAAATAAATATTATATACTGGTGGCCATATTGAGTTTGGCTCCAGAGAAGTACAAAGTTACACTTCAAAAACATGTACAATCTTATTTTTAGTCGTAAAATTATTAAAGATGTTTCATTTTTAAGATACGATTAACCCTGAAACTGGCAGTCATTCAGTTTTGAACGACACGGACCGCCGCTGTAGTGGTAGTCGTTAAAAATTGAACAAATGATTAATTTGTTATATAACATTTAACATCAAGTTTAGTGATGATATTTAGGTATCATTGAAACAACAAAGAGTTCTTTCTCAGCACAAAACACTTTTTTTTGTTCTTATTCTCCCCTATAAATGTTAATTGTGATGTTTTGTAGTAGCCGTTCTCGTTTGCATTATAACCGCAAATTCTTGTAATTCTCGCAAATTTGATTATTAATTACGTGAAAAATGAAAAACATAGTTGTTTGATTGTGTGAGTGACGAGATATTATCATATCATTGTTTATTTTTATTTCAACTTATTTAAGTTTCAGTGTTTTGCCAGTAAGCGTATGAAAGAATTGTTTTGAACCTAACCCATTTGAAATAGGCCTAAGTTGGTGTAAATAGCTTCTCATTCAAATTTTGTGTTGTACAAACCCTATATAACTATATATTTTCTGAAACTAGATTTTTTTTATGTTTTGGAATTATTACTTTCCAACTGTATATTAGTTTGCTATGCATGGTCCCTCTATGATAACGTAAATTAAATTATTCAGTTTCATCTACTGTGAAAAATATGTATATCAATTAATTATATATATATTAGTATGTTTCATTATTCTACATATATTATTGATTAAAACAAACAATAATATTACAAAAACTGTATTTGAAGTGTAGAGATAATTTACAATAAGTGCTCGTAAACTGACAAAAAATAGCCTGTCAGTACAGGATTTTTAGATCCCTGCTCCAGGGTTAATCCAATAATAAATAATAAATTGTTAAAATATTTAACATGTATATTTTTTACAGGAAAAAATAAAAATTAACTAATAAGGTTTTTTACCAGCACCACTCGTATTTTTATGCCGTTTTAATAATTGGTTAACTTAATGTTATTTTGAAATTTTACAGACTAAATTAGTTTTGTATATTTGTATTTTTAATCAGAGAGTGTACATACTAACTATGTTTAAATAAACATGAATTTGTGAAATTGTAAAAACATTTTATTATTGATCGAATGAACATTCATTAGTCATTACCTTAAAATTTATATTCTACATTGGATAATTACTCTACATATAAACCCTTCCACAGTATAATTTTACAGATTAAGATACCAATACTTCATATAACTAAAATTAATACTATAATGCAATATAGACATGGGCTGTTAGTTGCTTGTTTCAGTAAACCGATTTCACAATACTTCTAACTGCTTGTATTGTTGTTAAAACTGTGTTAGAAATACAATTTTAAGGGATTTTTAAAAAGTGCAAACAATCAAAATTCAATTCTTTGAGAGCCCTTAGAAAAAACACAAGAATCAAGGAACCCACAATATGTAGGTCATTATCAATCCAAATATTTTATTGCAACTGCCAAGCCCCTTATGGTATCGTCAAACTTAAATTAACTATTATATTTAATTGTCAATACATTTTCATTGTTGTTATAAAACTCACATGAATATGTACAAATAATTACACAATCAGATTTAATTTAAAATGCAGGCTGAAATAACCCAAAATGTTCAAGACCATCCACCATTACCATTATACCAACAGTTTGAAATCAAATATAAATTATTACAGTCAATATGCATTTTTGCTAAAAACAAATTTTGTCCCAAATGTTTTTTGTCAATGACAAATTACCAATGGTTACGTAGCCGAGAGAACATATGTGACTGCTCCGTAGATAGTACTTTTGAGTGATTCTATCCTTCTTGGTGATGGTTTGGAAGTTATTTCAAGTATTGGTCTATAGGTTATATTAGATAGGACTTCTTAGATCTAACATCGGCTTTTGTAACTTTAATCTAAACAACAACAAAAACGAAATATTATATTTTTGTACTATTTTTAACTTATATTTGGATGATATTATATTCTTAATTTGTTATAAATGTACTTATATAAGTCTTTTGTTTGTATCTTAGTAATAAGAAATATGGTGTGGTAGAGTTTAGTGTTTTCAGTGCTCTCTAATTAATTGATTTTTAAAGTTGTATCATGAGTTATATTTACTGTACACTTGTTAATTAATATTGCGTTCCTACTAAACAATACTCTATTCCTTTTAGTTTCCATGATAAAAATAGGCTACTGTTATAACTTGTACTTCTAATAATAATAATATACATTCTTTACTATTTTTTACGCTATTGTTACCAGATTTTTATATTTACCTATACTACTTTTAAGTACAATGTTCTGCTATTGTGATAAATATACATAATTGTTAAATGTTTTATGTCACATAATTCCTATTTATACCATAGGATAAACATATTTATTATTTGTTTTTAAAGAATATTTTTTATACAGACAGATGATATATTTTCTTTCATATATTTTTATCTAATGCAATATCAAATCGTATGCCAATAAAGTGTTATATTTTTCCATAATGTTTGTTATATTCATTTTCTTACCTAATCAGTTAATTTTGACAATAAAATAAAATATTAAGTTTCAATTGGATCAACATTTAACCCTTTTAGTGCTAACCTCACACCACGTGATGTCAGCAAGCTGCTTAGTAGTGCTATCATCGCGCTACACGAGATATATAATCATATACAGCAAATTAGGTTGGATCCATAAATGATGATATTTTGCAGTGTTTTGTATAGAGTAATAAACAAGAAAAACGGGACTATTTATCCCCTTGCCGCCTCTAATTTGTCCTCAATGCTGTCTAAAACTGAACTACAGATGATTTTAGCTATGCGTATCGTCACCTGGAATCGTCATAGCTTTTTTCTTTACACGAGTTATTTTGTTGCTGATAACTAAACTAGTTTTGACTATCCAATTTGTGTTTTATTTCAGATTTTTTCATATTTTCAATTATACAGCGTAAAATACCAACATGGATTTCGGATTTTTATTTGGATGGATTTAGTGGAGTGCTATGCTGTGCTAGATGTGAAAGAATTAAAAACATGATCTTCTCTAAAAATCAGCTAACACGTTTTCAGCATGAAATGATAAGTAATTTTAAAATGTATTTCATTATTCTGTAGCTTTTGCAGAAAAGATATATAAAATGTTACATATTGTAAATTGTTTATTTATTAATTATTTACTTTCAACATATGCTAGCAAAGCTCCTAAAAACCATTTAACACTACAAGTAATATAGTCAGCACTTGGAGAAAAATTTCTAATTTAATTAAAACTAAAGTGTTCTTTTTCTCTATTAAAAGCAAAGCTAAAAAATACTTAAATAAAATGTGCTGAAAAATTCTTTGTACTACGTGTTGCAATAAGAATGTGAAGTTCAGCTCCAGTTCACCTTCCACTTAGTGCAGTGTCTGAAGTTGGCAGATTTGACTCCTGGAATCTGAAATCGACATCCGTCTGAAAAGAATCAAAACAGTCAGCGACTAAAAAGCTCAAAACGAACTCTCTACATCGTTTCAACATCAGAGACTACAAAAAAATGTAATCAAGATGAAGTGGTGTTCTCATTGTTCTCATAAGGTACACAGCTGAGTGCACTACAATGTTTCTGAGACGATCTCAAATCACGGTGGAGCAACCGAGTTTTCTACACATAACGTAGAGCAATGGCAGGAAGGGTTGATTCAATTCTGGCTGAACTGGAGATGAACTTAACATTCTTATTACATTAACATTATTATGTTGCAGTTGGCACATATTCAAAGTAAAAACTATAATTGGACTATATTCCTTAAAAAAAATTATTTACTACAAACTTGAAATCTTGAACACTGAAAAATTCCGAAGAGATTCACGAGTCGTAGTTTATATACCCAATCCTCTAACCAAAACCACCTAAACATTGAAGTCCTTGACTGGCCTCCGACTATCCAATCACAAGGCTAGAGAAATTAATTATTAACTGTTCTACCCCTATTGTAACCAGCTATCGTAGTCGACTTCCAGATAAGCAGCAGCTGTCTTTCTGTACCCTACCTACCTTTGTGGACCCTTTCTTGAGAAATTACATTTTTAGTTTTACCTATGTTTTGACAAATCTACTTGTATTCTAAAATATTTTTTTCCCATAATTATTTAATTTAATTTGCTAACGTAGCAAATGTTACAGATATAGTGGGAACTAATGATACATAATGTCAGCCAACCAAACGTAGAATACCCTCTAGAGATGTCTATTACAATGAAGATGACCACACGGTTTCAGCTTTTTGGCTTGTAAGATTTGATTAATCAAACTTTGAGGACCTTGACTATAAAATGAATCCATAAAAGTACTACTTTTTTATGTATTTTGATGAGAACTAAAATGAAAAGTGCAGATAATGAGAAAACGTGTTTTGAAACTCATCTGTGTTGAAGACCATAGTACTTTTAACATGACCAAAATCAGGGCCTTAATTCAAATTACACTTATATATTGTTTTCTAACTGTGTGAATAAAAAAAAAACTTATAAATGTACTAAAACACTTTTAATTATTTACATCTTTAATATCCAGTAACTTAATGTTTATATAAATTCAATAATTTATTCATGTGTAAAAATATGAGCATTTTTGTTTTATAAATAGACATTTATTCTTCAGAGAAAAATACTGAATAATTTTATGCATAATGCTTCATATTCTAACAGCTGTCTTCTACTAAGGGATTATAGTCTTGAGTACATACAAAATCCTAAATCTGCAGCATAGAATGTTTTGTGTATAAGTTGCATCTGCCATTTTTAACTGTCACTGGTTATTTCAAAAAGTTTGCAATTCATGCCTTCGGCTGTTTCATTTTTAGTAGATTTGTTTGCATGTATTGTGGTAGTAGGAGCTATTGTTGAGCTTGAATTAAGTAATCAAATGTAAAAAAAATAACTAATTTAAAATGTGAATGAAAAGGATGTTACTGGAAGAGTAAAGACAAGTGAAAACATAAAATCTTACTCAAGAATCAAGATTATTTTATTGTTATCCCACAAAGAAATGTATTGACAAAGTCGGGGAATTATTTAATATAAAATCTTAAAATAAAACACTACACTAACAAAGATGTATACAAAATTAGTTAGGATAAACAATACAAGTCAAGAGTTTAGATAAATAAATTACTATCTGTGTTACTAGATAGGTCTTCTACAGAGTAAAAAGCTTTCTGTTTAAGCTATTTTACAATTACATTTTTGAAGCTATTGAGTAATATGCCTAGCCCTAAGTTCTAACTTATTTTATACAATATATAGATAAGAATTCTGAGCCTTGGTCAGTCTACCATGTTTCAGACCAATCAGGTCTCTGTCTGGTGTGGTAGTTGCGAGTTCGACTTCTCATATTATGCACTTGTAAATTTTCTTTAACATACAATAGGCTTTGTAAAATAAAAATGCAAGGTAGAGTTAGTACACCACTTTCTATAAACATTACTTTATAGGAATCTGTGTTATTCTTATTAAAACTAGTGTGTAAAGCTTTTCTCTGGCACAGGAATACCTCCTTAGCACCACCAGAGTTCTCCCCAAAAAATGGTACCATATTGTAGCTGGGAGTGAAAGAGTGCAAAGTAAGCATCAACAAAACTACACTAGTAAAAAAGTAAAAAGTTTTAGTTTGTACCCACTTGAGCTTGGTGTCAAGATAAATTCCTAGCAGCTTGGCAGACTTGTTTTCACAGTTAGAGTTGAAGCTAAAGACAATGCATTCCCTTTTCCCTCCATTAATAAAAAAGCTGTTGGCAGAACACCAAAGGTAGGATCTCTCTATTATGTCATTTATGACCATTGAGATAGTTTGAGGAAGCCTGCTAGAGCACATTAATGTAGTGTCGTCTGCATAAAGAACACACTTATCAGGCACAAAATTTGGAAGATCATTGATAAAGACTGTAAACAAAAAAAAGGGCCTAGGACAGATCCCTGTGGCACCCTACTTAATACCTTCCTGAATCAGACCTCTGTTTAGCTTTTTTTACAAACTAAAATCTATTAGATAGATAAGAGACAAAAAGTGACAGCTCATTAACTTCTTTCCATAGTAATTGAACTGTTCAATTAAGTTTTTGTGAGGAATAGTATCAAAGGATTTATTTAAATCTAAACAGTTCTGACTTCTTCTTTACTTTCAAACCCATTAATAATATAAGATACAACACTTTCAGCAGCCTTAGTAGAGAAACCCTGCTTAAAACTAAATTGTTCAGGCATGACAGATTTACTTTGCTCGAAATAATTATCAATCTAGATTTTTATTATACTTTCAACAGGCTTAGGGATTAAAAGTGCAAGAGGAGTCGATGATGGTTGAAAAATTCAAAATATATACATACTAGAGAACATATTGCATTCAATGCTAAAATCTGTTAGAACTTGAAAAGTTGTGGTTGTGCGCTATCTAGCAGCAAAAAAAGAAAAGTGTGGTTATAAGTTAAATATATTACAGAAAACTATTAAACACATGTTGTACTCTGAGTAAACTCTGACAATAATAGAAAATACTGAACATGTTAAATCTAATTCATAAAAGTTATGTACTTACTATAACATTAAAATGGATTACAACTCTAAACAAATGGTTTATCATAGTAGCGTTATCTATGCTCTAAAGGACAGAACTAGCTTTACTGAACAAAATTTCTGCCACATAATTCCCATATGGATAAAAGGTCTATCCTCTGGAAAATCAAATACTATAGCAGGCCATATGTTTCAGATGCCGGACTACATTGCTATACTGCTGGGAGAAAAATTGTTTCCTCAACTATTAACTCATAGCTATTGATTCAGTTTCGACATGCTCCATGCTGTTTTTGTATGACATTTTGGATTCATAAGTATGGGACATGCCCTATGTGCATCTGACTTGCACCAGTCTGTTCTATTTCTATGACATCAGCTAGCAACAGATATATTGCACAATGAACATGCACACTGTTGACAGAATTTTTCAACTTATCTTCAAATGTGATGGTACCTCGAGACATTTTTATGTAGTACAATCTGAACACTTTCATGTCTTATAGCATAAATGGTTCTTTATAACTTGCCATAAAGATACACTCTCAATTTGTGAATGACAAAAGGAAGACATTTACAAGGCAGCAGAGTTGCTATATACAAGGTCCAACTTCTATAACGAGGTCACCTTAGCTCAACTGTGAATGACGCTGTAAAACTTCAACTCACATCTTGCTCAACTGAGGTTGCTTTTACCTTCTTTTGAAGGTGACTTTGTCAAATTACAGCAGCCACCTCTCCAAAAACCATCTTGAAACTCCAATAATTCTCTTGGATGAATCTCAATAACATCATATACTCCCCTCAGTTTTTAATAGTCTTGGTCTCCAAACTCTGACAATTTTCTCAAAAAGACAGTTTTTTTCCAGACTTCTATTAAACGTAATACCTTAGGTTTATCACAGTCAATCTATATTGTTCGTGTGAATTCTGAATTCCATGCATCAGCTAAATGTTTGTGCATCTCTTTTGGGCACCCGGTTTGAATTAGAATTACTCTTTTGTCTCTTAATTCAAGCTGTGACATATTTTTATCTTAAACTCAATTTTCCCTCAATTAGCATTTTAAACTTATTCCTTTTCTGGCACAAGCGAGGTTTGATATGCCATAATTCCACATTTCACATGTCAGTTGTTCAGTGGCAAAGTTATATCTGATAATAGTGTTCTAGATGTGTTACCCGAAACAATATCTTAGTTTTAATACTCATTGAACATTCCTGAATGTGGCACATGAAGCATAAAAACAGATACTTCGATCTCTTATAATCTTCTCAAGGGTCTTTCAGACATCCATCCTCTTTCTTGTGTCCAAAACGGATCCTACAAATTCAGAAACTGAATCTTAATTGGTTACGTTCCAAAGCATGTTGTCAATGGCATTATTAGGATTAAACTTCCTCCTTCAAGAATTATGTTGAGATTAGGCGTACATAATAGGTATGCCACTGGCCTTGTTTGTGCAGTATGTACACATTGGATTTGTGATAATGCCAATCTAGTACAGGTACAGGCAAAAGTACCTGATGTGGCCTATTAAGAATTAAGAGCGGTAAACATTTACCTCTCTAGTGAGTATTATAGGTAAAATCTTTTACATTCCCGACTAGAATCACCGATTATCACCCCTGGGCGGCCATCAGTTGTGCACAGGCCATCACGGCGACCTCTACTTAATTCATCCTAATCCGGAACGTGCACACCGGTTTATTCTTCTGCACCAACAGGTCTATATATATATTATGACCCCAATCGCGACTAGGAGTATGTATTGAACTACGGATCCTTGAGTTTTAAGGCAGTCACTGTGTCCACTTATCTACGCTCCGTCGGCGGAACCTTCTTTGCCTAGCCGTGAGCATGCAAATGCGGTATTTTTCACCGATCTCTAATCCATACAATAGAATAGAGTGAGCCGATATCAGCAACAATTTCTTCTGCTCTGAGACTGATCTCCGAAGTTTGCAATCAGACTAATAAGATCTATGATCACTGCCACAACTTCATTACACGGCTGTTGCGTCTATTCTCAGAATGTGAGCTTGTAATTCAGTATTACATCCAAGTAATGCTGAATTATTAGTTCACAAATCTCTTTATTCGAACCACTTCCGAATTTTATCCGAATCGCAACCGGGATCCCCTTGTTTTAGCTAACGACCTCTCTTTTGGCGATCGCATGGAGGCAGGAAGCAAGATCGTGGTCATTCATCCACTGGTTGATTATTTTCATTACCAGGTTTGATCTGAACTAATCTCCTAAAAATTAACATTTGTACTTTTACATATTTTATAGTAAATTTAATTTTTTTTGTTGGCTGTCAAATAATTTCCAACGCTTCAATGCAACAAGTTACCGTGGTGATCTTCACCTTGACTTTATTCAGCTGCTTTTGGGTTGTTATTAGTGCCCCTTGAAGTGTGTGTGATGGTTTTGTGTATTTTAGAACGGGATTCTTTATTATTCAGTGGTTAGATTGTATATTAAGTTATGCATGGATTGAACTTGACATTTCGATAATAAAGCTGATATCGTTGTTATCTATTAATTACTTAATAAGTGCGTAGTTTTCTGACAAATTAAATTTGTCAAAGTGATCTCTTATTCCAAGAACCTTGACAGTGATAATAGACCCTGTTGAACATAATTATAAATATATCTATTTTAACCTTTAAACTAGTAAGTTGTTGGATTTAGTTGTCAATCTTTGTGAAATTTATTGGTGAAGTTGTTTGTATACTGCTGGTAAGTATTATTATATTTGTATAATTTTAAGATTAAAAGTCTATAAAAATATATGTAAATAATAGACTTGTCAAATTTTGTCTGAGTATTTATCTTTATGTAGGTTAGGTTACAAGGCAACCATCACTAATAAACAGTAATATTTCAGATGGAGTTGTTAAAGAGTTTTATTGATTAGTTTTAATTAGTTCATTATAGTTTTTAAAGTGTGTCATCTATGTTCAGCTGATGATACTTTAATATCAATGACATTATTATCAATTAGGCCTAGGTCTACACTGATGACACTCAATAAGGCAATTATCCAACACAAAATAATAGTAATGTATGATCAAATAGATCCTCAGAGACGCTAAGAAGAAAAGTTATGGATAAGGTGTTTAATAACAATTTCAAGAGATCCAAAGCCATGAGCTGGAGTTAGTATCATTTATCTTTGAGTGTTAGTTTGTATCAGTTACAATCGGACACGGATTGAGAATGCTGTTGTTTTGCATTTACATACCTTCTCATAGCATATACCTATACAAACTACTCACAATATCAGGATTTGTGACAAATTTTGGTAATAATACCTAGCTAATTTATTTGAACAACAATCAAATAGCTATTTTATCTGGTGATATTAATTGTTAACTACATGTACAACATGTACAATCAATTGGGTTGAAGTATACAAAAGCAGCCATCATGATAACCAAATCAACTATTTAATATCTGAACTATCAAATATAAAATCAATTGACCTATAGATATTCATAATTAATAATTGCAAGCTGTGTTTATTGTACATAATAACATTATTGTTTAAAATTAATCTTATCATAACACAGTTTGTAGTGAGGAGATGAAAACTAGAACTAAAGGTGAAAATCAAATAGTGTTTTGTTTGTAGGAAAAGTGAAAACAAAGGTGACATTACAATAAATGCACTTGAGAAGACTTTTATTTACACTCTGCATGAAAGAAAGAAAGAAAGAATTTATTTTCTCACTAAACAGAGTATAGAAAAATCATGAATTTAAAGAATACATAGCCTACTCATCTTGTCAATACTTGAAAATTATAAATGTTATAAACAAAAGATGTTATATTCCTCCTATTTGAACATGAATTCAGATGGACAAATAAACAAGACAATTATAATTAATTATAGGTATAAAAATAAAAAAGCTTTATTTTTCTGTTTAAAGAGGAAATTTTGGGCCTCCCAGGCTTAGCCTGATTGAGGTTCCGGCCAGGGTTTTCGCTTTAGTTGAGGATAAAATCAGGACAGTAAGATGCAGGGATTGTGGATAATAAGGGAGGTTATTGGGTTATATACAGAAGAATGATTTTACCAGGGACTCCCGCGGTAATATATTTTGTTAATGAATATTCAATAAAACATAACATAGGCTACACATTTTTAATTAAACTTAGGTTTTGTTGTGACAAGAATAAAAATAGTCGCAATACAATGACTAAGGAATAGAGAAATAATACCTTAAAAATACAACTAAAATTCATTACAGCATCAAAGCTAATTATTTCTGGTAATTCAGTTTTTAATTTAAAACAAAATCAAAATGAGTTTATTGAAACAGATTATTTACTGATAGTTAATATTAAATTTCAGTACTGTTCTGTAGTCAAAAACAAATTCACTGTTATAGTCTACAACTACTTTTTAATTTTTGAAAACAAACTTATTATTACTCAAAGTAGCACCGATTACATTGTTGTTGCTCTTATATTTAGAAACAAATTCAGTACAAAACACAAGGCATATCCAGAAAGTAATTGTACTGAGGCTGTCCGCAGCTGGGAGGATTTTTTTTCAACATGGCTTCTTAACGAGATAACTGATGAACCTGTGTATTTTGAACTTGGAGCTAGATTAAGAATTGACATCTTTTACAAAACATATTGTTGCATCGACAGTTCTCTACATACTTCACCATGAACCGGTCTTGTTGCGGAGGGGAGGAGTTAGTCTACACGGCAATGTAGCCAAGATTCGAAAAAAAATCTTTCCGGGCGTTGAATATTGGGTTGAGAGTGATTTGTAATAGCCTACAGCTTTTATCATCAGAACAACAATTATGTACATTTGTCTATTTAAGGTAGATGTGTGAAAATTCTCTACATAAGCATCATAAGGTGAGATGCTTAGTGCACAGAAAACAATGGTCAGCAACTCAGACCTTTTCCTTTCACCTTTTATTGGTGAATAGGCTTAGGCATTTTTGTTCAACAGTAAAATCTTTTCAACTAATCAGAATTGGCAAGATAAGTTTAATTACACTGAACTTATTGAACAACTTGTCCAGTCAGTTCTTTTTGTTAATTCCCATGGATTCAGCAGCTTCCAATGTCAAGTGATATTTCATGTGTTAAAGACTGGTGTAAGACCTTCTTCCGTGTATTTTCATTGCTATAGTCAAAGTGACTCTCAAGATATAAAATAGAATTGTCATAAAATTTATCAAAGTCTGTCACTGCTTCATTAATAACTTCTAATGTTCACTTTAAGTTAATATCTGATCAAAGTTATATGAAAAAAGTGCTTTGAATTCATTCCT
The DNA here is from genome assembly GCF_021130785.1 of Homalodisca vitripennis. Lineage (NCBI taxonomy): Eukaryota > Metazoa > Arthropoda > Insecta > Hemiptera > Cicadellidae > Homalodisca > Homalodisca vitripennis. Next base: position 98,029,217 of record NC_060213.1, on the reverse strand, counting down.
GTATGGCCCTTTGCTCTAAAGAAGAGCTCACATTTACTTCCAAAAACTAGGATATTGGAAGTAGAGTATCATGTAGACGAATCTGAAATTTCATTCTCTTTCCTCTTTTTGTTATTAAGATTATAAGGAAATAAAATCTTTTCACAAGAAGATAGCCTCCCTATTTCTTTTTGGGGGTCAAATTTATCACTGTTCATCTGGTTGGGTATTGAATGTAAAGTGCACCAATTTTGTAATTTTCTGTAGTAAAAGATGTATCTAAATAATATATATCACGTATTCAAAACATAAAGGATAGTGAGAACCATTTTTCCTGTCCATTTTAAATTTTCCAGCCTTTGAATTTATACAATGTTCAAAGACATTTTGTTGTGTTTATACTAAATATAGTAATAATTTTAAATTATGTGTATGTAAACAGTAACTAGTCTAAAAGTTTGTTTTATAATGAAATCATAAAGAACAAAGCAGTTGTTTTTAGCCTGGTAAATATATATACAGAGTGATGTAAAGTTTTACATTCCTCATACGTTTTGAATGTTACTGATACAAATATGAAAGTTGGAGATGTTTTGAGAATTCCCGTATCTCAAAAATTTCACTTTGTACCCCCTCTTTTTAATACATATTTAGAAAGAAAATAAAAACATTTACGAGTTTTGGTGTAAAATCTTGTCCTTTATATATATATATATATATATATATATATATATATATATATATATATATTTATGTAAAAGTTATATTGAGTGAGACAGATTGATTATATTGTCAAAGGATGAAGTAATGCATCTAGTCATTTGTACTCATCTACTAAATATGTTAAACTACTATATACAGTAACTGTCAAGCTATATTGTGTGTAGATAAAATCTTCACTATTGGTATATACTAGGAACAAATCTGATGTTTCCTTTTATTTACATAAATTGAAACTTTATGGAAAAAAAACATTATGGTTGCCTGTAAAGTCGGTTTTACGGGCGAAGATTTTACGTGACAACGTCTTTTTCTCGGTAGAATATTTATTGATATGAATATTATTAAATTGCACAATAGGAACAAGGAATTGAATAAAAATAAGAATTGCACAAATTTTAACTATAGAAATATATTTTGTTTACTAAAACATTGTACATAATTTGAAATTAATTAAAATTTGTTATTGTAAATGGTAAAGTTGAATAAAACATTTACTAAAATTGGAATTTGAAATTCTTGCTAAACACAGTTAAATTCTAACTCCGCGCGTGGTGATTGGTCGGTTTAGTTCGTTTGTTTGGTCGCACTGTTATGACAGGTTAGAGGTTATAATTTGTTATTTTAAATGTTTGACTAGCAATACGCGCTGTTTCTTCTCAATCGACTGAATTACGATTGATTGCAGAGTGATTTAAACTAATAATTTACTTAACACTATCAACATTTTTCAATAGTATGACATAACCTATAAACTCAGTTTCTCAACTTTTGTGTCAATCTAACAATTAATCAATCAATCATAGTTTACGATAATGAAATATCAGTGTACAATTATTTACCTTTATTGTTGTAGTTGTTGTAAATGACGAATCTAAGCACTCCACATTTTCACGAATAAACATAGTTATCTGCTTTATCCCGTGCGGCGGACCCACAGTTATCTGCTTTATCCCGTGCGGCGGACCCACTGGACGGGCATCGTAACGTTACCGGGCATTACACTTTTTCATGAGTGACTCCGAGCCGCAACCTAATTTAAGACGTTGTCACGTCAAAAAACTTATCTATGCTGGTATAGTTCTTTTAACAATTTACCACAATAATAACGATTGTTGAATGTTATGAAAAATTTAAATTAATAATAAGTTTTTTGAAACTATAACTAATTAGTAAGTAAGTTGACCTAGCGTAGATTATTAAGTTTATTTGAGAATTTTTATTAAATAACATACCATTTCAGTACTGTTGTATTTAATACAATTGTTTTTGTTATGTATTGTTTTTAACGTGTATTTATTTATTTATATTTAGATGCCATTTTGTGTATATTTTGAATTTTTGAATGAAGATGATTTGATTGATTGTATACTGAGTGAGTTTGACTGATGTAGCGGAAGCCAAACACGGTAGTGCTTCTACAGATGTCAATGTGTTAAATCACTTATTTGGGATTCCTAGAATATACCTCTGATGTTCTCTGTTTACTTTCCATATCAGCAGTAATCTGGTAGTTTCCAATCTGTTTGAATAAGATTACTCTCTCAAAATGGTTTAAAATATTTCAATTTAGAGAACTCACTTTTAACAGAATAGCAAAGACAATGTTATATTCCTATTTTGATGTTATGAAAAATAAATTCACAAATTGTTGAAAAATGAAGTAAATTGTCTCCTCTGAGTTACACTCCTCCAATTCAAATTCCAAATACACGAATAAAGGAACTGAACTAACACTTTCTGCAGGGTAAATCAGCTATACCCAAATTTTGGAGATCAGTTTGTTTCAAGGCAAGGATCTGAATTTCCTCAGTGAGATTGAGTGAACAGAATATTTTTTTTTATTTGTGTATTTAGTCTACTCTCCAAGTAATAACTAGATAGACATTTTCAAACAGCACTTGTAAAGTAATTGCTACTATGAAGGAGTGCAGTAGGTACGTGGGTCATTCAATAATTAAAGAGACAATCAGCTCTAGAGAGGAAACAATATATTTTTACAAAACAATACTTTTATTAACTTTCAACATAATCTCCTTGAACATTTATGCACTTGTTCTAATGAACACAAGCTTTTTTATACCAGCTGCAAATAACTCATTATCATATTTCCCAAAATCTTTTTGACATCCTCATTATCCTGGAACCTCTTTCCATGCAATGCCTCTTTCAACGCCTCCTTCAGCGGACCAAACAAGTGGAAATCACTTGGTGCTAAATCGGGACTGAGGCAGTACTTCCCAGCTCATTTTGTTAGTAGCTTCTCAAGTTAGTTGAGCAGTATGAGGACATGCATTGTCTTGTTGGAGAATCACACCTCTCCTCTATCCACGACGTTTCTCTCTCATGGCTGTCTTCACTTTGTTCAAAAGCCTATCCGAGTAGTATTGGCTGTTAAATGTACGCAGCTCTTCAAGATAATTACAAAAAACCGGACCTTCAGTATCTCATAACATCGTAAACATGAATTTTCCTACTTGCTTGGGTTTTGAATTTTTTCTAACAGGTGAGCTGGTGTGCTTCCACTCCGTGCTTTGCGTTTTTGATTCTGGCTCATAATAGTGAACCAGTGAACCAAGTTTCATCACATGTTAAAATTTTGCTGAGGAAGTGCTCAAAATTTTCCTGTTGCTCTCTCAACCTTGTTTCCTTGCTCTCTCAACCTTGTTTCCTTGTATAGCCGTGTCAACTCCTTTGGTACCCATCTTGCACATGTTTTGCGGTACTTCAACTTGTTTTTAATAATGTTATGAACTGTACCCATACTTACATGAACTTTTTCAACCATCATTTCCACAGTTACTCAGCAATCAGCACGTATTACATCATCAATTCGATTTTCCAGTGAGGGAGTTGAAACTTAAACTGTTCGGCCAGGACGGTGTTCGTCAGTCACTGAGTCATTCTGCTATTCTTGAACTGTTCTACCCACTTGTAAAAATTGGCATGATTCAAACAATCAACACTTTGTCATTCTAGAGTATATATTCACTGATTTTTGACCTTCAGCAAGTAAAAAATGAATCACAGAACGTTGTTCAACTGAAGTGGAATTTTCAAGTGGACTTGCCATTATTAAATGTATTTTTGAGGTTATAGAAACAACAGTGTTAATCAATCAGCTGATCAGGGCTTATCCTACTGATACCAACTTAAAGCTATAAAAGTACCAAAATTACCCTACCAGCAGGTTTTCCCCCAGACCTGTTTGTCTCATTAGTTATTGAATGACCCTTGGTAGTTCCAATGCGTGGTACCAGATATAGATTAGTCAATATTGAGCTTCAAGTTTCCTGGAGAATATGTGAACATTTAGTCCAGAACTGTTTGTCATATTACTTTAAAGTTAAGCACAGGTGATTGTGTGAAATGTCATGTCTAAATTGGAATTCAAACCCGGGCTCCTGGGGTGATGATACAACGCTAACCATCCAGCTGCTACCAGCGTTAACCTGATTAGAGGGCAATAACACTATATATTGATGTCTTGCGTTAGGTGTGGTAAAAATTCAATCCAGTTTTGGAAATTTTATATCTTGTTTAAAATTGAAGATGTCATGTCTTATTCAAACTGACAACTAAAAAAATCCATGGACATGACAAACCTATAAACATCTTGTTCCTATAGAATGCCCTACACTATCAGCACTCATGTCTTATTCAAACTGACAACTAAAACAATCCGAGGACATGAACAACCTATAAACATCTTGTTCCTATAGAATGCCCTAAAACTATCAGCACTCATGTCTTATACAAACTGACAACTAAAAGAATCCAAGGACATGAACGATGTATAAACATCTTGTTCCCATAGAATGCCCTTAAACTATCAGCACAATCAACTACTCATGTCTTATTGAAATTGATAACTAAAAAAATCCAAGGACATAGATTAGAGTCTCACTGGTTGAATCATGCAGATAAATTGCACGAGTAGAGATCATAAATTGCAGTTGCAACATCCAAGAGCATCACTCAGTATAGTGCAGCTGGGCAAATAGTGTATTTCTGTACCACACAGCCATTTATCATTGTAGTTTCACCTTGCACTAGAGTGTGTGGTATATTTCTCAACAGCGTACGAACAAAAATATTTTGGAGTCAAGGTTTTCCGGACACCCTCTATGAAACATAAACAGCAAACCTAATCACAGTGAGTTTCTGGTATACTAGTTGAGGTTTTAAGTGGGCTTTTATCAACAATGTTGTCTCCAGTAGGCCTACTGTTGTTCCACAGATAGATATAGTGATCAAAATATACATGTTTTATCTTTTCAAAGAAACATTGAAACAGAGGTACTTCCGATGATAAACAAGTATGTTCTTGCCATACATTAAAGTACAGTAGTACTAAAATATGCATAAATGCCTTAAAGTGATGCATGTGTGTTGTTCAGGTTTGAAAAATATTTTTTAATGTTAAATACATAACCCTTGAAAATTTCCTGAATACTGATAAAGTAGGTTTTTACCACTCCACATTAGGAAGTTAGGGGCTTGCAGCTGGGGATCTGAGTGAAAAGTTTTATTATTTATTTATTTTTTTTTATTCATTTCAATATATAGATTTTTACTTTAATTTAATTTAATTTTTAATAGGTTAAGTAATTTTGTTATTTTTTATTTAAAGTATAAGTTAATACATAATTTACTGCAATTGCATCAACTATTGTAAATTTACTGTATCCAATATGAGGTTGAATGGCAGAGAGGGCTTTATAGACCTAACTTCGTCTCTTTAATAAAGGCATTTTTTTATTTAGTTTCACATGAAATTATAAGCATTTAAATAAAGCAATTTAGGCCATTATATAGTGAGGTCCAAATAAAAACAAATGAAGGTAAAAATTAAAATATTGTAAAGTATGTTTGTACATGACACAGCTTTTGGGAGTGACATGTTTTTTTATTTATAAAATAATGTAATGTTGTGAATAAATAAATATTAAGTATCTGTAATTTTTATAATTAAATACTAGCAGTTGCCTGCGGCGTCGCACGCAATTTCCTGTTGAAAAACAGTACTATATTCACATATTTTTTTTCTAACACATTCTAAATACACTCCTGAGATAATTAATAGCTGGATATATGGATGAATCTCTATAAACTAATTAGGTTACAAAAAATCAAATTCGGTCTGTTGAAATTAATTTTCTGTCTAAGATATTTCCAGTATTATTGTGGAGTTTGCTTTATGGTCCGGTCAAGAAAATGTATCAACGAAAACCAATTTCGATCATAAAGCGTCTTCTTTCGGCTCTTTTCATTTACCTTCGATCTAACCAAATTCAATTACCTTATGTGTAAACATTCACGGCTTTGTACAATGAGGTGGCTTTTATAACAGCGTTTAATAGTTTTTTCATTGCATTAGATAGTTTATTGATCATTGGCGCAATCTAAATTTAAAATTAGGTAATAACTTCGTCCATGCAATCTGCATTACACTACTAATCAAGCACTTTTTCTAAATTTTTAATGTAAACAAATGTTTCTGCCTCTTTGATGAACTGAAAGTATTAACAGCTGTTAAGTATCAGTTCATTTTGTATTACGTGTCACAGTGCAGTCTGCCGAATCAAAGGTAAAACATTCTATGATCAACAACTACTTAGAAATTAAAAATTAATTACTAAAACATTTTCCAGTGAACCAAATTGTGAATTGTGTAAACCATTCTCGAATTCCATTGAAAACACACACAATTTCATCAAAATCGGTCCAGTCGTTTAGGAGGAATTCAGTCACAATTCAGTCACATACACATGAACACAAGAAATATATATATAAAGATTTAATAAATAAATACAATTTTCTTTAGACATGAATGAATGAATGAATAAACACATGTGACTCCTTGTAATCCATGTACATACTGAACATTTTTATCTGTTTAACATGTAGTTATGAGATAAAACATAAAAAAATATTTTTTAAATCCAAAATTGATTTTACTATGTTAGATTTGTATTACCAATATATTGAAATATTAAATCACGTCGGAAAATATTTTAGGAAGCTAATATTTACTCATTAGATGTTCATTGTTTCATTGAAAATGGCTGAATAGAGGAAAAACTATAAATAGATACATCTGACTATTCTAGAGACAAGTTTTAACTATTCCGGGAAGTGTATTTACTTGACAGTATGTCATGCTCAAATTGATATGACGCAACTTGGAGAGAAGGAATAGCTTCATATTTTGGACTTGAAGTATCAGTTCATCGATTTGCTATCGGTACAAATTATAAATTTGAATTGAATGATTCAGTATTGTTTGTACATTTATTGTTAAAAATTTGTATTCAGAACAACAAGAATAATGGTATCCCCTTGTTATTAATTTTGTTTTTGACAAACTGGAAATATGTACATTTGAGATTGTGAAGTGACAATATCTCTGTTTGGTGGTTCATCATACTGTGTTACCTGCCGCAGTGACAACATGACAAGTTAATTATCAAACCTGGGAATCACTAATACACAGGTTTAGCTTCCATCTACCCAATCGCAATCACATCTACATGTAGCTTTTATAAAACAGGACATAAGTCACTAACTAATTAGAGACAATAGCAATAACACCTGTAAAAAGTGAGAGAAAGAATTTGTATTAAACAATTTTTTATTTTTTTTGTTTAATATCTGTCCATGGAGAAATTAATAATAGTAATCAGTATGGTTTTATAAGTAAGTGCTGAAAGATATTCACTGCCATGTAGTTAACAATTTCAACAATTTATTGTATGCAAGAAATTATTCTATATTGATTAATGTAAAGCTATCAATAAACTTTGTATTTTTAGTGCAAGAATTTCCTGCTATAGCTGTAATGATATATTATAAATGGTGATAATGCCCAATCATCAAGATTATTTGCATCAACATACAATAAGAAATTCTCTGAATCTTTCATCAACATTTTGTAAATATTTATTATGTGCTTTAACTTATCTTTTATTGCATTGATAAAATCCACTTCTAATCTCTGTTTCAATCTTTAAGTAGTAGAATCAATGCATTGTAATTCTATTTTGGTTAATTTTAACATTGCACCCCAAAATGGGCTTGAAACAGTTAGATAATGAGCTGAATCTAATTTATAAAAACTTAAGCTAATTGATCTAAAACTTTCAAAAACATCTGCAATTAATAGAACATCCTGAATATTCTATAACACATATTAGTTTCCTATATTTCAACTTTTAATTTGTTCCCTACACTCAAATAATGATGCTAATTTTTTATCGGAAATGATCTTATCTGTTAAAATTGAATCGAAATCTTGAATTTTGAGTTATTCTGTATGATAAAATATTTCAATATTATTGATAAATTCTTAAGGAAATATTTCTTTATCTGAAAGAATTTTAAAGATTTCTTTTTCATCATTTGGTTGCCTTTCTATTATTTAATTAAAAATTTCACAATTCTTTAATAAAATTATTAGTTTGTTTAAAATCACTGTGTTTTTAATTTGTTGCAAACTTTTTTATAAATGAAGCCATCAATATGAATAAAAACTACATTTATTTCTCAGTTTATCAACTTTGAACTCATATTCATTACCAGAATTTACAGAATAATTTATATAATTCTTATCAATTTTAGATAAATATTTCTATATTGTTTTGCTAATTCTTTTATTTGCAAATGAGTTTGACATATTATAACAAAACACAAGAATATTTTGATAAAGTTAAAGATTTAAATTATTGCTTCTGAATTTCAGTGGTTGATTTTTTTAGGAGTAATTTTACAAGTTAGAATTTTCTCTAAAATTTTCTAAAAATCCATATAAATTACATAAGGATGAGAAAGTTTCCTACAGTAGTTAAAAAACTAGTTAAGATCTTTGCCGCTTGATCTAGAAATAATTGGTTTACAAAATTTTTAAATGATCTGATAAAAATTACTTAAACATCTTTTACATATGAATTTCTTGTGATGATATTTTGATAAATGTAAATTTATTATTCATTTAAGCATGTTATGGAAACATAATGAGATTTATCTTCTTGTTTTGTATATAACAAATCAATCTTTAAGTCAGAGACACAAATGTCTGATATTTGCTTTCGAACAATATTCAAAGATTTATCAGAATTATAAATATTTATAGACATTTTCGGATATCTATATTTAGAATGAAAATTCTTTTTTCAAATGCATTTACATCTTTTAGTGAAAAAAGATAATCAAAATCTCTAAAAGTCTCATCTCTTAAATACATTTGGTGCTGTTTAACTTTTCTGGATGAACTTTTAGTTTATCTACACCACATCGAATTTCATAAATAAAACCGTAATCATCTTTATTTTGAAAACTAAAACAAACAAACTTTGTTATCCTGCATATTTTGATGTAGTTGTAGCATATTAACCAGCATGTAAAGAATTATGTTTGTATAATCTTAAAGTAGTTTTAACACATCTTTTAAAGTCCATCCCAATCCTGCATTTGGTGGGTTATTTTGTTGGTGAATAATCAAATTTTTAACTGGCTCAAAATAAAATCATGAACTTTAAAAATATCTTTGGATTTTAATATCTAAAAATACCTTTTTCCAGTTTGAAGTTCATTATTTACTGATTGTCATTCATAGTATCATTCTAAACATATTTTACCTTTAATATTTCTATTATCCACAAACGTGTTTTCAATGATTTTAAATTTCATCTCTAGAGTCTAAAATATGGAGGAATGTTCATAATTGTTTCATCTGAATAAATTCATTAAAACACCTTTTTATAGACGATACTGTATGAACGTCTATAATATTTTCTTTTTGATTTTTAAAAAAGTTTTGAAATTTTAAGTAATTGTGTAATTTATAAATCAATTCTGTTCAAGATTTTGTAGAAATACTTACTTCTGGAATCTGGAGTCATGTTTATCTGAAGGGATTAAAAAAAAGAAACTTAAAATGAACTCTTTGCATTGTTTTGACATCAGACACATCTAATCTACAAAGCCTATGACAGCATCAGGTTTCAGACACTACACTAAAAGGGAGGTGAACTGGAGCTAAACTCAACATTCACATTTTTTTTCATATTTGAATTTTGATTGATTTCAAATGCGAATTAGGAGTGGCAATATATTTTATTGTCTCTAAACAATATGTTGTAGAATAATATTATTCATTTAGATATGTTGTAAGTCTAAGGTTTTAATATTTGTATGGGAAGGCTTACATTATATTTTTTGATGATGAATAAAATTGTTCAATAAATTATTTCTTTTTACACAAATTATGGCTTCCATTATGTAGATTTATAGAAATGTCAATATTCTGTTTGTTATTTTATTTAAAAAGAGTAATGACTAGTAATTGCAGTTTTGTTGTAATAGAAATATTTGGGGAACACCAAAAATAACTTATACTGACTTTTTAAAAGGATTCATGTTCATTAATAAAATGATATTTTGTATTCTATTAGTAATGTCAGAGTTAATCCAATTATTAGCTAACTAAATCAATACCCTTGATATCAAAATGTTTATACTAAGTGCTGATGAAACATCATATCAAAGGCATTTTCAAGATCCAGTCAATGTCCTGTGGCAATCTTTCCTAACCAACAAAGATATTACATGAGGAATTAATTTAAATATTGCATCAATAGTAGTTTTTTTTTTTCTAAATAAAATTTAGTTATTTGTTTTATATCATCATCATCAACCGACGTTTCTGTTATCACGGGTCGTCCTACACAGCCTCCTCCACTTTTGTCTGTCTGTCATTCCAGGTCTCCTCTTCCTCCACCTGCATTTTCTGTAGTCCCCTTCTCTCTATGTCTTTCCACACTTGGTCCTCCCATCTTCCTCTCGGTCTTCCTCTTGGTCTTCTTCCTCTTTCCTCCTTCTCCAGTGCTATTCTAGGCATTCTATTATCTCCCATCCTCTTCACATGCCCCATCCACTGTATTCTTCTTCTTTCCATTGTATTATATATATATATATATATATATATATATATATATATATATATATATATATATATGTTGTTATATATTACAAAAAACAATTGTTAACTAACATGATTTTTCAAATATTTTGATGGTTTAAGGTATATATAATATTAGTCTTAGTTAATACACTGTCATATTTATCATTAACCTCTTCAAAACTTTTTTTATATTATTATTCAAGAATTTCGTTCAATTCTAAATATTTGTTAAACATATGTTTTAGTGGACAAATAATTCATCAAAACACAATTTCATTAATTTTGGTGTTATCTAATTAAAACAACATGAATTAGTTAATTGTTGAGATCCAATAATTAATTTAGTAGTTTTTCCTATAGTTAGAAGGTGTTTTTTTTTATGTTGTAGTAGAGGGTGTTATCTACTCTAACATAACAATCATTTGTTTTAATTTATGCATTTATAAAACATACTAACCTTCTAAACATACTAACTTCTAAAAACATACTAATCAAATTTGCAGTTCTCTAAATCGTTTTAATTTGTTCTATTAAATTTTCCAGTTTATATATTGTTATATCATTATATATTTAGTGATCAATATTCATTTTATAATGTTTCTTACTACCTAAATTATCTTTGTTGAATTGTAAGATTTTACAATTTTATTTCTTATATATTTTAAGTTTTTGTACAGTCGTTTTTTAGTTATTTAGTATAATTTTCTTCCTGAATGTGAAGAATTGACATGTTTTGTTGTACAATATAATTGTTAATTAATGAGCCTATGAAGATAACAATGGTTGGTATGATTTTGTAACAATCTAGTACTTTTAACGAGTAATGAATAATTAAAATTTTGGTGTAGAATAGACCAAAATCTTACATACTTTATGTTTAATGGGACATATGATACATCAACATTATTAACTGTTTAACAATTCACCACGTACAACCTTATATGGATGGAGTGTTTGTTTTCGACTTCAGTCCAGGAGCGTTAAAGACTATGACCAGCCAATCATCTGATTGCAGAGACATCTTAATTTTGATATATACTGATTCTTGCAGTAGTTTTGTTCACTTTTGTAAATATATAAACTGTGTATTTGTTATAAATTAATTGGTAATTTTTTATTTTCAATTTGAGAACTTGAGTATGAACTCGTATTACGTAAAATTTCTTTGTTCCATTTTGGGTTTATAATCCTGTACACTACTTATGCATGGAGATAAAAGTGATGCAACAAGTACAAAACTGTCAACTTTTTCCTCCTATTTTAGTAAATGTGTTATCAATATTTGATTAGATTGCCTGGCTTGTCTTGTTAAAGAAAATATTGTTTACCTTATATCAAATGTTTTTAATATATTCAATATTATATTTGTAACTTTCACGGTTTTAGACCAGTCTATGTTAAAATATCGTGTTGGTATAATCTTTTAAATAGTATTAAAACTAGTTTTTAAGAGAGTGCAGTATCCCTCGACAGTAGTGAGTTTAGTCCCATATAACCAATGCTAATTCCAAACAGTCCTCCTGATGTACCTAAGCAGATAATTTGACGAAACAAGAATTATTTTGAGGTTTATTTACGAATAAAAGAAATCCAGAGATCAAAATGTTGTTAAAATTAAAATTACGTAATTTTTATTAAAATTAACTAAAGAAATCACAAAATTGCATTTAATAAATTTTCAGTGTTTTTCTTGTATGGGGGTAATTAATCACTGCATTCACAAGACTGCCTTAACAAGTAAAATAATGTAAAAATCGTAAAGATTCGATTAAAAAGAAGGTCAGGACGACCGTTTGAAATTAACAGTGGATATATGGGAATAAACTCACAATAGTAGAGGGGTACTGTGCCCTCTTAATTTTAGAGATTGTGGTCCAGAGGTTAATCTGTAGTTACCAATTATCAACAAGTTTCCAGAATTCATAGCGATGTTGATTGCAACAATTTCACAGTTTTTCCCATACTAAATTTAGAAAAATGTTTTACTTCAGTATAAAAAATGAAGTATGAATAAATAATGAAATTAATTTCACTCAGTTTTAATCATATATTGCATGTAAAAATTTATCTTTGAAGACAATTCTTTATTAAATTGATATGTATATTTTCCCCTAAGCAAGTAAAAGAACACAAAATATCTATGGATTAAAAATTAAATGGAATGCACATCTAGTTAGTCATTTGAATAAGTGAAAAACATTACTTCACATTCTTTAATCAAGCAATACTATTTCCTCCTGGAGCATTATTTAATTTATTGTAAAAATTTATGTTTTAATATTACTTTTTTGTATGGTGTATAAGTATGAAAACTAGTTTGTAAAACAATGTGTAGAACCTTATTAACATTATTCCAATCAAGCAGACAAACTATTGCCGATGGTTGACTCCAACAACTATTAGCAAGACGTAATACAGGGAAAACTATAACAATGTTAAGTGTGTGTGAATCACAACTTTAAAATTAGACAGTTTGCATAGTTGATTTCTGACAAGGAAAATAGTCTTGTCGGACTGTTAAGATTAGCTGTCAGTTGTCAATAATTCGTCATGTTGCCAGATATGTTTGTGTTGTTTTAACAAAGGCGTTATATATTAGAATGTACTACTAAATAATTTAACAGAGCACAATTCTCTGAAAATTTCTTTGATTTAAGAAATTTTAAATGACTTATTATGTAACTTTAAATACATTTAACAAAGTTGTACTTTCGAAATCTAAAATAAATTTTACATAATGAAAACTATTATCTTCTAGTTTATAGCAGTGAGATTAAAAATTTAATTTATGCTTAGGAGGGGCATATGTACGAATTTGTGGTATTTGGTGAAATTAAGTTTACTTTATTTTATTAATTAAATTGTTTATTTTTGTATAATCCTGTAAAATTTATCACTGATAATTAGATAGTCACTAATCCTGTTTATTGTGGTTTTCATGTGTTATATTATAGTATGCTAGCTGTTACTCACGGCTTCACACGCAATTTCCTGATGATAAAACTGGAACATCATAAGCATATAATTTTTTAAATATATATACCAAACACTCTTGTAATAAGTGATGGTCATTAGTAGATATTGCAATATTCTGATCCGTTGTCGAATAACTAGACTTGAAGTTCGAAGAGCTGTATTTAAGGCTCTCAATTTGTAAGTTGTAATTAAATTTATCTGCAACGTTTGGTAGTACAGTTCCAATGAATGATTTTAGTAACTTGAGATATTTAAAACTCTGTGTAGAGAAATAGTAAAAGTTAAATCTTATTGTCTTTTTAGTAGAAGCATTAAAAATGTAATATCATGGACTTCTATGATGATTTAAAAATGCGAATAGGCATGTATAAAGTAGATATTATTCCAAAGATTTTTGTGAGTTTTACTTCTTAACCTGCATTTTTTTAATAACGAGGCATTTGATATGAATGTTTCGGTTTATTTTGCCACAAACAATAACTCCGATTTTGTGAAACTATAATTTTATTACGGTACTTTATCAATGTAATGTGGAGGAAAAGTATAGAGCATTGCAGTGTTCAATCTTAATTTAATATTTATATACCGTATCTGTTTGATTAACATTTGTGAAAATGGTGGACAAGGAAATAAGTAACAGTGATATGTGAAAATAATTCTAAGATGTAAAGGCAGAACTGTTAGCAAGAAGTGTTAAATTGTAGGAGTACTAAAAAAAATCTCCACACACTTTCCTCTTAGGTAAACTGGAGCTAAAATCAACATTCACATTGAATCAACCCCTACGTTATATGTAGAAAACTCGGTGCTCCGCCGAACTTAGAGATCGTATCAGAAACATAAGAGTATGATAATGCCTCTTCACCTACATTACACTATATTTTTATATTTTGTAGTCTAGGTGTCTCTGATGTAAAGAGTTTGTTTTGAGCATATGCTGACCTTTTTTTGGATCTCTTCAGATGAACATGTCTCCAGATTCCAGGAGTCAAGTCTGAGACAGTGTCAAATTCCAGACTCTGCAATAGAGAAAGATGAAATGGAGCCAAAATCAACTTTCACTTGTTGTGTATATTCTTCTTTTAAATACTTAAAAGATAATAAACTTTTTAAATGAACAGCAAGACCTGGAAGGTCTTACACAGTGAACTTTATTTATTCAATCTGTAAGATTTAAAGGAGAATAGGTAATTACTATTTCCTGGATCTGTTGCATGTATTTTATGCTCATTCCCACACAATTTATTTTGTATAACTCTGTAGTTTTGGAGTTAAAGGAAAGGAACCTAGTTGGTTTACTTTGTCTTTAGATAATGGAAAGCAACATGTTGAAATAAAGAATTGATAGTTATTGTTTTGGATAAAAAAAATAACAAGGCTTGTTAAGAATTGAAAAAGTATATTATGGAATTCCTTCATGGTCCATTTTAGCTCTCCTGTTTTTTCTCTGTTACATAAAATGTGTACATGAAATTGTGTGGGAAGAAAACATCTTTTCTTTACACGTCTGATAAAAATTAAAAAAATGTAGAAATATATTCAGCAGTTAGTGTTTATTTAAGAACTAAAGCATTTTAAAATACAATCTTGTCTTAGATTTAACAAAATCAATTTTATTTTTTATTCATGATACATTTTTAAGTAGTAAATCAGCACTAATTTATTTGTAGGTGATAACATTATAGACCAAGTTCATAAAAATTAAATAACTATGCAGATATGTCTCTATCAGTTTACATTTTTAGATGTTCATCTGCTGAGACAAATGCTGATATAATTTTAACCTTTGAGCTCTGTTATCATAGTCTACCAAGTATGGCGATGTGTTTAAATAAATTTTACTACTATCTCCCTGTTGTTGTTCTGATTTAATTTTTGTGCTTTTATTCTAATATTCACACAATACCGATTTGATAAAATGCAAATCACTAGTACAGTTACCCATATCCATTTGATACAGGCATTTCACTAAATGTATCCCTCTTTTTATCACATTTATTTCATCATTTTATATAATCTTATCAGTGTATGAAATTCATATTTAATACAAATGACATACATTCAATAAGTATTTTTATTTATGTTATAGATTTTCTAAAAATAGGAACCATTTAAATGTTATTTATTATCTATGTTTTATAGTTTGGAAATGGATTTAAATTGTAATTAATTATTAAAATTTCAACAACAAAAATGATATGTATGTAATGTATATATATATATATATATATATATATATATATATATATATATATATATATATAATGTATAGGAATGAAATTGGTGATTAGAAACTTGTTGCATTAGCATTGCAAAACACTACATTAATTTATTGGTTATAAGTTGTCAGTGAATTAGCAATGAAAATAGTTATTGATTAAACTCATTTAATTTAGCACTTAACCTGCTCAAATTAAATATCCGCATTAATTAGTTTTTGTTATTACAGGTTTGACATTGGAATGTGAACCCCAGTGAACAAAACTGCCATGTCGGCCCACAACAACTTGGACCCTCCACCGTCAGGTCAGTGCCGTTGTCAGACAAGATTCTTAAACACTTCTTTGTTACTTTGATTTGTTAGTGGCAGCCATCTTGATTTAAGTCTCATAAGAGCAGTGATAAAGTTCAAATACTTTTATGCTCTTATTTTTATAGTTATAGAGTTATGGGAGATGCCTTATTTCAAAGATGAAATTAATATTAATCTAATTTATTTCCATTAAAAAAAATAATGTTATTGGTTGTTAGAGTATGAAAAACATATACACTTTACCAGAAAAATTCAAATTGTGTTTCGCTGTGTGTTTATCACATGTTTAAAATTAGACGTATTCCATAATTGTAAGACGGGTACTAAAGCCTTAAGTTAGACCGTTAAAAGCGTTGGAAGTTTAACATTGTTCTATTAGCATAAAACTCGGATTATTTCACTACTGCCGCCCTTTAGAGCATATTCTGTGACAAAATCCATCTGAAACTTGAATTGTTGTGAATGATGTAGATGGATGGAAATGTTATAGTACGAAGAGAGCAAGTGCTCGAATGATTGTGGTCGATGACAGGTGAGTCAGCCTACCCCACGGTCCGGATTGTGGAGTGGTGCGAGACGCGAGAGTGAGCTAAGCCGAGGTTCAGTGCTGGAAGTGTCGACCGTGGGGCTAAATCGAGCAAGCCTGATTCACTCCATTAACCGTAGCCTTCATCTCAGGCGGTATTCCCAGCGCCGTAAAACTGACAGCTTCGCACGAGTCCGTCCAGGTGTTTATTTACAGTCTTGTTATTTCCTGCTTGCACACACGCTGTTGGCGGAGACAACGTGTTTTGAAATATTATTACTGCACATCATAAATTGTGCGAAACCCAGTAAAATAATATAACTAAACAAAAGACAATGATTCTGAGTACGAATTAATAAGACATCTCAATTGGATAATGTATTCCAATTTCAAATTGTTTGAAATAGACACTAAACAAATGCGTTATTTTATTATAAACTGTTCCTGAACCTCAAAAAACCCGAAACTAAAAGAGTGTTCTGTAGGAAGTATTAATTTTGTTCTTTGGTGCAGATAAAACCATTACTTACTTTTCTCAATTAGGTGCTCTTCGTGCCTACTAGAATGGTCCATCATAAAGACGTTATCAATCAAGTCTCTAAGAATGGTACTAGTTTAACCCTATTTAATTTTGACCAGGCCACAACAGTCTTAGACGTTTCTTCAATTTTCAAATAGGCTATGTACAAAATTCAGTTAACTTTCCATAAACAACAAGTTTTAAATAGCCCAAAGGCCAGTAGCAACCAAGAAAACGACATTATGGATCTCCAACAGGAGAGATTACAGTTATGGTTGTTATAGTGTAGTAAATCCACTCTCAATTTCAAATTTCATTAATATATATTTTTATTAATGTATTCCTTAAGAGCAACAAAATTCAAGAAATACATAAACTTGGATTTATACATCAACGTGTATAACATTATTTAAATATAAAAAAAGGCAGATGATATTATTGAGTTCTTGAGGTTCAGAATGGTTCAGGAATTCATCAATGGTGTAGACATTAGGCATTTAACAAGGAAGTCACAAAATTCAATCTTAAAAGCATTCCCCTGAAACTTTTTAATGGTTGTTTGTGTTTTTATAGTATTCACTTGATATAGGATAGTTTTTCTTCAGAGTGTTGAGCGATATACATGGGTAAAATAAGTCTTCTATTGTATTGGTAGACCCTCTCCAGTTTGGACATTCTTCTCGTCGGTATACAGGAATCTCCAACTTCTTCGATGTAAAGAGCTGTCAGTGACAATGAATTATTATATGAAATATTTGGAAGGCGTGTCTGTGTCAGCAGCTCAGCCAGAACTGGCAACACTTTCAGTAGGATAAGAATCCTGTTAACCCTTCAAGATTTTTTGACAGATGCTATACGTCATCTATAGATATTAACAGTGGCTGTTTGTTGATAACTTAATGAGAGTCAGGGTATAGTAGCAAAATCGTAAGTGAGCTCTCTGTACATCCAAAATATCGTCAGGTTGGCTGCTTGGCCTAACACGCTACTCTTGGACGCAGGCGACGTTTCCTGCTTCTTACGTTAGGAACTTTTGCAGTCTGGTGTACATGAGTCTCTAGTCTCTGGCAAAGGAGGCAGGAGGACCCAACTTTAATTAACGGTGGTTGGCTTGAAAGGTAATTGACTTGATCAATGTATTCTTGTATAACTGTACTAGACTCATTTTGCATTTTGTTTCTTTACTAACAAAAAAAACCGATTTGTGTTATGTTCTGTTTCAGCATTTATTGTCAAATCATGACCATAATGAGAGTATTTAAGGGTCAAGAAACTATTGAAACCATGAAAATCCTTCTAATAAAACTTTTGTGTTGAAGGGTTAATGTTTCCAGTTGAATTACCTTTATGAGTTTCCAATAATTAGTAGTATACTATTTTAGCAGTTTCACAGCTGGTGATCCATTGTATGTATCAAACTATGTATATGCCAGATGCTAGTTGTATTCAAACTCTACACTATCACTTGAAAGGATAAAAGGATTTTGGAAATTTCCCATCTTGATATGTTTCAAAAATAGAACATTATCCTGATTTCAAGGACTGAAATGTCCTCTACTTCTAGTGCAAAAAAACTTAAGACAAGAAAAGTGAAGCCCAAATCAGTATATAGCAATGAACAAGCCAAAGTCAAACTTGATTACAGACTGTATGTCATACATGTACCTGAAAGTTCAGAGTGGTCAGACGAAGCATATACAACATCACTGCACAACACGTGCTACACACACTAGAGAAGGTGAGACACAGGAAAACTCAATATCTGCATTCCTTGGCATGGCGGCATGCCACACAAAAAAAAAAAAACTGAATGACAATTGAAGGGATGGGAGAAAGGCACATACATTCAGTTTAATTATTTTGTTCTTGATCTGAAATGAAAGAAATGGCTAGTTCTGTTGTCAAGTCTGACTTTTACGAGTCCATCGCTATATGTTGATTTGTATTTTGCTTTTTTTGTGTGCTTGCTTATGACTTCAATTCATTTGAAAGGATAGCTCCCAATTTTTGAATGTAGTGTTTTTTTTTTCAACATACAACAATGGCAAATGTCTGAAATCCTCTTATTCTTTCAATTTATTCTTTGTTAGTAACAAACTATTCATTTGCTCAGTTCTGGTTAGTTTGTTATGTAATGTAACCAAGAAATTTTACAGGGTTTTTGAACAGTTACATTGGTGAATTGGTTATGTACACTATTTTCTTACTTGGACACCATTATAAGGCTCTAATGTGGACATTACACGACTCAGAGTTCAATTCCATTATGTCTAACTTCAAACTATTTTTAAATTTTGATTACAGAACAATGCCACCAGGTCCAACTGTGATTTTTCATAAATATAAACTCAGTGTGTTATTCCAGGACATTGGCTTGTTGATGTATTACACATCCTTGTGGGACAGGTTTTCTGGAAATATCAGTCAATTAATAGCGAGGGACTATTTATAATAGAGTGATGAAAGAAAGCAGTGAACTGAACAGTGAGGGAGAGAGAGCGCTACCATGTATTTACATGTGTGAGGACAGAAATAGCAAATCAATAACAACCTGGCGACCCCCGACTGTAACAGTAAACTGTGTTATAAAACAAAGGCTATTTTAACGGAAGTAGAACGGTGTACATGTGTGGCCAAACATGTGAGAATACTAAAAATATTATCATGTGGGCTAATTATAATCACCACTTATAGTTTTCTGACAGCGCAACTAAATTATAACTTTTCGGAATCGTAATATTAAAAGTCCAGTGTTTTAGTTTATACAAAAACGTTTAATGTTGCACTGAAAGTTTATCTTCTATTAGTATATACATTTTTATTTTAGGGAATTTAATGGCAAAAGAAATTTAGATTGCATTATAAGAATACTTAAAGACTTATCAAGGTATTTCTAAAATACAACTAACAGTACTTTGTAACTGGACTTTTATTCTTTGTTTGAAGTATGTTTTGACGATGGGAGGATTATGAAGGAAACAAGATTTTTTTCGGATTTCTCTTCCTGAAGAAGAGATCAGATTACAGATCTCGAAATGTAGTGTTACTGATTTTATTGTGCACTGAACGATGGCAAATGGACTTTTATGATTTGAAATATGAGAAATCGTTATAGCCTTACATGTTACTCTCAATTATATTGAGTGTCTGAGTGCTCATAATTTCAAAAATCAACAAATTTGTATCCTGAAAACATTTTTTTAAGTATTTAGTGAAAACCCCAACATTAATTTTGGTCATTTAACAAATAACAATAAGCAGTGATTAATGTGTAATGCCTTTGTTCAACATGAGAGTTTTTCGCTCTAACAGCCAGATGTGTGCACGTTGTAAAGTAGATTAATCATGTTAGGAATACTTTATTACTTAGAAGTTAGTTAAAGGGTAGCAAATGATAATAATTATACTCTCATCTCAATATTTTACAAATTTTAATTGGCTGAGTTATAGCGAAGCCTAACACTCGAGGAGCGAGAAAAAATGTAATTTCTTTCTGTTTGTCTGTCCACACGATATGAAAGCGTTCAACCTATAGACTCGAAATTGTGCATGAAACTTCATTTCTATTCGAGGAACACTGATTTCAATGATGGTGCATGTCACTTCATGGGATTTGGGTTAGTGAATATTTCTACATTGGTCATATAGCTAACCATGATGGAAACGAGAAAATAGTAGAGTAAATAATTTTTAATCAAACTGAGTACAATTATATGAGATTACACGTGACATATTAACAAATGTAGCTTAAGTACCTCAACATGTGTATATATGCATGATATTTTGGTGACTTGGTATGTAAAACTTTAAAATAAAAAAATACAATTGTCATTTTTATTTAGAGCGTTACTCTGTATAGAGTACATTGCTTTTCAGAGCAACTCATGTCAGTCTTAATTCTATGAACTTATTCAATGGTTGACTTATTCTATTCAATCTTTAAATAATCTAAATCTAATTGGTACAAATTAAAAAAGAAAACAGTAAAAAATCTATAGCTTTAAATCTAAAACTAGACGATTTTGTGCTCCTTAAGCCACCAGGTAGGTTATTGTACATTTTGGGGCCAAAGTAGGAAAAGCTTCAACTTCCAGCCTCACTCTGGGGAAGTGAAGGTGGCTGCTAGTTGTGAGACATCCTTTCTTTGCATAAACTTCTCACAAATATAAAGAGATTCTCTGAATGTTACAGCCTTATGGATTATGCAAACTGTAATCACTCCGTATACCTACTCTATACACAAAACATTTGCCGCATCTCGATGAGAGGATACATGGACAAACTGTTACAGACAGAATACAAAATGGATGACTGAGTTTCGTATTCTTTGATTCCTTCCAATGTCCTCCCTCATGACACTGTTTCCACGACCATGATAGCAATAGTAGAACACAGAGAAAACTAAAGACTGCATAACCTGTAACTTTGCGGATTCTGGCAGTAACTTTCTAAAATCTATACAGGCCCCTCAACCTGCCTAATGAATGTTGGGTAGCATCAGCAAAGTGATCAAAGAATGTAAGATCGCTATCAAGCATGACGCCGAGGGTCTCCACCGTGTCACACACAATCAAGCCCTTACCATCGATTCTGACCATCTCATCCACACTGAGGGCCTGTACCACATTGTGTGAAGCTAGATGAATGACAGGGGACTTGCCTGTTTTGAACCGGAGACCATTGTTGTTTGACAATGTACAAATGCTGGTAAGGTCAGAGTTAATCTTGGCAATGGTTTCAGCCGAGCTAGGATTACAAGACAAGTGCAACTGACAGTCATCAGCGTATAAATGAGCTGTGCAACTTTGCACACAACTGGGGAAATCAGAAGTGTACAGGTTGAACGTCAAAGGTCCAAGAGTTTTTTGTGGAGTCGTCTGAAGATAGAACCTTTGGTTTCAAAAGGCCTCGTCCAAAATTAACAGTTCTGGAAAAGTGTTGTTTTAATAGCTACTAGTTTTATTCAATGGTTTACCAGGCGTTCCATCTGTTTATTTAGATGGATTTTTATTATTATTTTCTAATTATAATTTCTACTACATTTGTTCCTTTCTCATTATAACTAATTTTGGTATTACTGGTAGTGAAGAAATAAAAAGAAGTTGTTTTATTTTAAGTTTGGGATCATTTAACTTCTAAAAATGATGTTATATATTTTTTAAACCAGTCAAAAAGAAAAAGTTTTGGGATCCTACTTTATTAGAATATTGTAAAATACTAGGGGTTTCAAAAGGAATATACGTATTTTGAACGCATATACCTGTATTCATTAAGCTTAAGACATACGAGTATGAAACTTTACACACATATTTATGAACCTCTCAAGTTCAGATGACATATGTTCAGTACATCCTCCATTAGCGACACAAGCAATATCACACCCATACTAAAATTCCTCCCGTACTCGGGCAAGCATGTCCTTTCGTCACTGATGTTATGGCAGTACGGATCCAGTTCTTCAACTCTTCCAGGTTCTGTGAAGTGGTGGTACATAAACATGTTGACTTTAACACAATACCACAGGAAGATGTCACAAGGTGTCAAATGCCACAGGATTTTGTTTGTCATCAGGACGTAGAACTTGTAATAACTGTAACTTGTACGGCTTCATAACCAACCTACGTCTCAAAACACGCTAAATTGTTGTAGGCAGTTTTAACTCCTGACTGACAACGCAAATTTATTTTGAAGGACTACGTTAGAAAGCAGTTTGAATTCATGCAACATTTTCTTCAGGAACACGAGGGTGGCCGGGGCTCTTTACTTTACATACACATCCTATATCTACAAACTGTTGATACCATCTGCAAATGTTCCACTCATCTGAAGGATAAATTTAGTACCTCAAACTGAAACGTCTGTGCACTGTAATCACAGAATTGCACTTCGGAAACTCAAGAACACCAAATCATTTCTGCTTCGGAGTAGCCATTTTAAACATATGACAGTTAACAAGCAAAACAGAAGACAAGTGACTTCTAGCGGCTATTAATATAAACTAGACTTTTTATTTGTTCCTCCAATAGCTGAGTTGAGGCACAATTGATAGTTTAGTAAAAATAATACTTTGTAATAAGTGCATTCTTTTTAAGACATCCTGTATATTAAAATTGCTTAACCTAGTAGCTTTTAATGTGATAGTAATGTTGGGCTATGCAAATTTCAGCACCCATTTTCATCCATAATAATTATAAAAAATATTTTTGAAAAAAAAAACTGTGGTAACTAAAGTTGCTATCTTAATACTATACAAGTTTATTGTTAGTCTCTATAAGTTGCTTATTTTTCTTTGGTATATAAACTCTAATATTTATAATATTAATAGATGAATTCCCGCACTGATTTTATTTTAACCAAATTTCGAAAAAGTATTTCAAAGTTTATCTGTATTTTAAGAAGCTTTGGACATACAATCAGTTTTCAAATAGTTCCCAAAAAATTAATTTCTCCTAAATTTGTGTAATTATCAACAGAAATATTATGTAAACAAACATTATATACTCTGTACGAGAACAATTGAAGATGTAACTGTTAGGTTGTCCTAGCTAAGGTCAAGAGAGGATGTCAGATTCAGTAGCGAAATGGATTAGATGAATGGAACTGACACACGCCTACGTACAGGAATCAGAATAGCAATTGTCAATCACTGGCCTATACTTAGCTGCTCAGTGTTTCACTGTCATCTTCAACTGTAGCTAAGAAAAGACGTGTTGGCAATGAGCACTCGTTACTGCGTCTCACGTCCAGGTTGGCCACAACGATGTCCATGTGGATACTTCACACATGGTCGCACGAGTTGATGTCTATATGGTAACCTCATACTTGCTTAGTGTTTCACTGTCGTCTTCAGCAATAACTAATAGAAGTTCAGGTTGGCAATGATCACTCGTTACTGCGTCTCACGTCCAGGTTGGCCACAACGATATCCATGTGGATATTTTCACACATGGTCACACGGAGTTGATGTCTATATGGTAACCTCATACTTGCTTAGTGTTCCACTGTCGTCTTCAGCAATATCTAATAGAAGTTCAGGTTGGCAATGATCACTCGTTACTGCGTCTCACGTCCAGGTTGGCCACAACAATGTCCATGTGGATACTTCACACATGGTCGCACGAGTTGATGTCTATATGGTAACCTCATACTTGCTTAGTGTTTCACTGTCATCTTCAGCAATAACTAATAGAAGTTCAGGTTGGCAATGATCACTCGTTACTGCGTCTCACGTCCAGGTTGGCCACAACAATGTCCATGTGGATACTTCACACATGGTCGCACGAGTTGATGTCTATATGGTAACCTCATACTTGCTTAGTGTTTCACTGTCGTCTTCAGCAATAACTAATAGAAGTTCAGGTTGGCAATGATCACTCGTTACTGCGTCTCACGTCCAGGTTGGCCACAACAATGTCCATGTGGATACTTCACACATGGTCGCACGAGTTGATGTCTATATGGTAACCTCATACTTGCTTAGTGTTTCACTGTCGTCTTCAGCAATAACTAATAGAAGTTCAGGTTGGCAATGATCACTCGTTACTGCGTCTCACGTCCAGGTTGGCCACAACAATGTCCATGTGGATACTTCACACATGGTCGCACGAGTTGATGTCTATATGGTAACCTCATACTTGCTTAGTGTTTCACTGTCGTCTTCAGCAATAACTAATAGAAGTTCAGGTTGGCAATGATCACTCGTTACTGCGTCTCACGTCCAGGTTGGCCACAACAATGTCCATGTGGATACTTCACACATGGTCGCACGAGTTGATGTCTATATGGTAACCTCATACTTGCTTAATGTTTCACTGTCGTCTTCAGCAATAACTAATAGAATTTCAGGTTGGAAATGATCACTCGTTACTGCTTCTCACGTCCAGGTTGGCCACAACAATGTCCATGTGGATACTTCACACGATGTCCATGGATACTCTACACATGGTTGCACGGAGGTGATATCACTATGGCAACCTCACTCTTGTTGTTCAGAATTGAATTATATGTGGTAACTTCACATTTGTTTGCACAGATTTGGTCACTATATGATAACATCACAATTGCTTACTCAGAATTGATGTCTATGTGGTAATATCACATTTGTCACTCAGAGTTAAGATCTATGCGGTAACACCACTCTTGCTTGTACGGAGTTGACCTCAATGAAATAACATCAGACATGCTTGCACAGAGTTGATATCTATAAAATAATATCACTCTTGCTCGCTCAGAGTTGTTATTCATGTGGTAAGTTCAAACTTGCAGTCATAGAGTTGAAGTCTATTTAGTAACAGATCCTTGAAGTGGTGACTTTCAGTCTGTATTTAGTTGCCTGATGGTGATATAACAATTATTTATGTATCTGATGGTTAGTTTTAAATATACAAGCTAGGAAACATAGAGGTTTTCCCAGAACTCTATCAATATTTTCAGGTATAATTCCTATACCAAAGACAAACTAAAATGTCTTATTTAAACTTTCAAAAAATCAATAATTACCCGAATAGCAGCCATTTTGTCTTTTACTTAACAATTTTCAATTTGAGATCACTTTGTTGTAATAAGTTGAAATTTAGTATATATATATCTCAATCTAAAGGCTTAACTACAGAAGAAAATTTCTTATGTTTTCATCAAAATAAACCTAAATGCTGCAATATGTAAGGATATTATGACCAAAATTCAATAATGTAATGTTATAATCAGCTGATTAAAACAGCTAAAATTAAAAAAGTTGATTGTTGTGGCTCAAAAACAGTGTTGTCATATAATGACAGTGGATAATGTTTAGTACTCGGTTATTTAAAAGGGCATTATCCCCCTTAGTTGTTATCGACCGATTTTCTTAAACTTGTTATCAAAAAACTTGGTATCGTTGAATTTTTAATTAAATTGTCAAAATAAAATTTAATAAATGGGACTTTTATATCATGAATCATTTTCTAATTTTGTTTATTTTTGGACGACGCCTTTCGAAACCAAACGTTTCATTATCAGGTGACCCAAGAAATAAATATTTACATTATTGTTATTTATGATAAATATTATTATTATTTATTGCAATTAATATTAAAAATGCCATATGGTGTAAATATGCAAATACAAACATTTGGGTATATTTCAGCCAGTATGAAAAATTAAATACAACTACAGTTCAAAAAAACTATTCTATGAATCAAGATTGGTAAAAGCTGAAAAAAACGATCAGTACCTATGGATATCAAACTCAAAAATATTCATGAGAAAGGACAGAGACTCGAATGCAGTAAAAATAGCCAGCATACAGGATTTGGAAAAATTGAGAAACGGTAATTGAGTAAATTGTCAACAGATGGCCAGACAATCAAGTTTGGACAGAGCATTTCTGGAAACTGGATTCTTGTGTTTGGTGCTGTGGATTGACCAAAGGACAGATTCAAACAACATGTTCTTGTGTTGGTTAATGATAACTTCAGTCACTGTAATCTGTGCCATCACTATTATATTTTTACTCTTATCTTCACCAACTACCAAGGTCCTTCAGCAAGCCATTTCATCACCTCAAGCAAAATTCTCTTATTGCCATGTTGTAGAAAATCAATATTCTTTTCTCACATATTGTTTTGTCTCCTTTGATAAGGATTCAGATTGTTGTTTAATTTTTATATTTAAATATTTCTTGCTTTGAGAAGTATCATTTTATTTTAATTTTATGCATTGTCTTTCTGATTCAAATAATTCATTTCCGTTTTAAGCTTAGAAGAAAAACTTGATGTTTATTTTGGTGTAACAGAATAATAATTTAATTAGAAAAATTTGTTTGTATTCTTGATTTGTATTGTGTCAGACAATGTTTCTTAAATGTAAATCTAGCTGTTACTATATGCACATATACAATTGCAAGTAAGTAATTTTTTCTGTATATTTATTTGTATGTGTGTATGAAATCATTGTGGTTAAGTTACTAGTGTTTTATGTCTACTGTTGTATAACTGATTATGTTCTTGTTTTTAATGTAAAAAATGTAAATTATAAATAATGTCTAGTTCAACACTTTTAGAGAGCATTAATGATATAAATCAATTTTATAGTGAGAAAAGGTGTTTATTATTGTGGCACACAAATATTAGGAGTGTAAACAAAAAGTTGATTTGTTTGGAGTGTTGATTCATTTATTGCTTATTTAAATTGCTTGCAGGTAAAGCCTCAAGTAATTGTATTGTCTGAGGCTTGGTTGGTAAGTGAGAAAGAAGCTGTTTTATATAATATTAATAGTTATCAAATATTTGCATCTTGCAACTCTGCTGTGAGAAGTAGTGGTGTCATTGTCTATATACATCAGTCTATAACATCAGTTCTGCGTGAATGTGATATACCTGGTTGTGATGTGGTTTTGGTCTCATGTCGTTTAAATAATATTTCTTTTTATGTTCTTGGTTTATATCGTTGGCATATATCATTGGCAAGGGATGTCATTCATGATTTGACGTGCTCGTTATCAAAAATTAATTGTGATAATATTATATGTTTGGGTGACTTTAATATTAACATTAAGTCGGAAAATAGCCTTAGTGATGAATTTTTGGATTCAATGGCTAGTCTTGGGTTTCAACAACTTGTTGACTTAGATAGGAGAGTGCAGGGTATTTCCTCCTCATGTATAGATCACATATGGTTTAGTTCCAAGGTTTATGAAGCTCACAAAGTATCGGTGATTGAAACAAATGTAACTGACCACAGATCAGTGGCGTGCATAGTGGATTTCACTCACTTTGGAATTGCAGAAAGAAGAGTTCATTATGGATGTTTCATTGATTATAAAGTTCTTGGCATTGATATTTTGGAGAGTGATTGGTCGGATATTTTGGAGACCACTGATGTTAATTTGGCATTTAATTTGTTTTATGATAAATTGTCTACTTTGATCGATAACAATAAATATACTAATACCGCAGAAAAAACTAAGTTAAATTTAAAATGTTAAAACCATGGATGAGTGTTGGATTATCTAAGGCTTTTGCTATTAGAGATAAGTTATTTAAATCATTTAAAAAATATCCCTGTACAAAAAATAAGGAAAATTTTGATAAATTTCAATATAAATTATCAACATGGGTGAGACAAGCTAAAGACAGATATTACATTAATAAGTTCCAAGAATACAGAAACAATTCAAAACAACTGTGGCATCTAGTCAATGGTATTATAAAAGGAAATTCATCAAGTAGTAGTAAAATAACATTACAGAACAATAATAATCTAATGACTGATAGTTGTGAAATTGCTAACTGTTTTAACAATTATTTTGTTAATGTTCCTAATAACCTAGTTGATTCATTTCAATATATCACCGATGATATTAAGCACCTTTGTTTAACAAATTTTAAACTTTTTATTAACAAAAGTTCCTTATTTTTATTTCCCATTACACTGACCGAACTAAAAATACAAATTAAGTCTCTCTCGCTGAGTAAAAGTACTGGTGATGAATTGTTATCATCAAGGTTAATATTTAAAATGTCAGAAGAATTGTGTCCTGTACTTCTTAATCTATTTAATAAAAGTATT
This sequence comes from Homalodisca vitripennis, assembly GCF_021130785.1. Taxonomy (NCBI): domain Eukaryota; kingdom Metazoa; phylum Arthropoda; class Insecta; order Hemiptera; family Cicadellidae; genus Homalodisca; species Homalodisca vitripennis. Next base: position 98,000,455 of record NC_060213.1, on the reverse strand, counting down.
AGTTCAGGATGCTTTCCGTATGTGCTTAAGATTGCTACAGTAATACCTATATTTAAAAAAGGAGACAGGCTTTTCGTAGAAAATTATCTTCCAATTTCTTTACTTCCAGTTTTGTCAAAATTATTAGAAAAATTAGTTAAAGTTAGACTCATAAAGTTTTTAGAAATAAATACATTTTTTTCTAAAGTTCAATTTGGTTTTAGAGAGGGACTCAGTACAGAGCTGGCTTTGCAGCATTTTTTGAAAGATATCTATAACGGTTTGAATAATATTTCTTGTAACTAAGTGGCTGGTTTATTTTTAGATGTAAGTAAAGCCTTTGATACCGTTAATCATGGTTTGCTGCTCAATAAATTGGAATCTGCTGGTATTCGAGGTGTCCCTTTGAATTGGTTTAAGACATACCTAACTGGTCGACAGCAATTCGTCAAAATAAACAGTAGCACCAGCTGCTTGGAAAGTCTACATTTTGGAGTCCCCCAGGGATCAGTTCTTGGGCCTATTTTGTTTTTAATCTTTGTTAATGACTTTTACTCTGGAAATTTCAATGGTAAGGTGACAGCATTTGCTGATGACACAGCATTTTCCTATAGTGCGTCAACAGTTAATGAATTATATTCAAGGATGCAGGATGACCTAAATAAAATATCTATATGGTTTGCTTGTAATAAATTATCCTTGAATGTATCAAAAACATTATATATGATTTTTTCTTTGTCCCAATCCGGCAACTTTGGCACAGCCTTAAGAATACATTCAATAAATTGCAGCAAGGATCTGTGTGATTGTGGCGTAATTAATAAATGTAGTCAGATTAAGTATCTAGGTTTAAAGTAAAGAATTTGACTCTAGATGAAAACTTATCGTGGAAACCTCATATAGGTTCTCTGAAAAAATCTCTACTGTCATCACTTAGGGCATTTTTTCATTTGAAATCAGTTTGTCCTCCCTCAGTTATGAGACTGGCTTATTTTTCTTTGATTAATTCTAGGCTGGAGTATGGATTGTCATTGTGGGGTAGTTCATATGTTTCAAATTTATCTAGTCTAATAGTCCTTCAGAAAAAATTTATAAGATTGATATGTAATGCTAATATTAGAGAACAGAAGTGTTAAAGATATTGAAAATTTATATTTAGTTGTTCAGTAAAAATATTTTGTTCTTATTTTATAAATTGCAATGTATGTTTTTATATTGAAGGTGAGTTGGATTTCTCTAATTAATGTGTGTTAATTTGATGGTTAAGAGTAATTTTAGTTTGTTTATTATTATTTGTTTGTATTTTCATATTGTTATTATAGAACTTGGGTTTGCTGCTTATTATTAAAAAAATTAAATTAAGAAGCTGATGATGGCTCCCACCCAAGTGCAAGATTATTTTCTTTTTGGGTTGGTATATTTTTTCTCTGTAATCTGTATATTGTTGTATACTGTATTTACATGTATTTAAAAAAAGAAAAAATAAACGCATTTATTATTATAGTTCAGCTTTTTAATAAATTGAGCCGAAAGTAGAATAGAATTTTCAATAGGGTCTTGTTCATATTTTATAAGTTTTTCTTTATTCCTGTTTATGTGTAGTGATTCCAAAGCATTTTAGTTAATTGATTTTGTTCTTTTATTAATTTTTATTAGATATGGTGTGTCCTGATCCAATGCAGTGCTCGGCTATAGCAGATTTTTCAACTTTTCCATATTTTGTTTGTGATAAAATACTCTTTGAATCTTGTTTTATTGTTCTTCTTGTTTGTCCAATATAAATATTATCACATTCATCACATCCAATTTCATAAATTCATAATTTATTTTTGTTTGAAATTTTATCTTTACGGTTTCTTAATGTTTGATGTGTTTGTTGCTTGTTCTGCGACTAACAGTTTTATTTATTTTTTTAAAGTTTTGTGTATTTGATTTGAGAAAGTGCTATATGTTCATAAATAAATTCTTGTTTTATGTCTTGAAGTCACTGTAATGTAGTTTTATCTTTTCTAGTTTTTCTTTTCAATGTCTATTTTGGTATATTGTCAATAAGTTGTTTGGTGTAACCATTGAAGTGTAGTTCAGTTCTTTATTGTAGTTTTCTGTTGAGAGTGAACTACAATAATGAAATAGTTCAAGATGTAGTGTAATTAAGTTCACGTAAAAAAAGTGCAGGTCCAAAGTGCAAGTCAACTGGCCAAGGTTGTACACATGGCAATCAGTTGAGCGTATGAGTGCTTGTTTGTTTAAAGCATAACAGCAAAAGGGCAATAGGGTATCCTCCATTTTTGAGAAGAAAATAGGTGATCTTTCTCTTTTCTGGTAATTAATTGTGCCATGTTTATTTATCTTTAATTAAATGAAAAAAATATTTATCTTATAATTTATGCGTTTTTAAGTACATTACTATTGATTTTTTGTTCAAATTAATGATATTAGTTTAGTTATTTACGTAATGATAAACAACAAGTTTTGTTAATTGGAAGTTCATTAAAGTGAATAACCCTTTACTAAGAATAAAATGTGATCTTAACAAATGCATTGTATTCACTCAGTGGCCACAATAACAGTGGTCATCAAATCTTTATTTCTAAAAATTTGATAACAAAAACATTAATATTTATTTAATGTAACATAATCTGGTAACATTTCATTGATTGAACAACAAAACTTGTGTATAAACTTTATTGGCCTAACAACTTAAATAATTTCAGAATTAATTACCTACATTTATATCCATTAACTACTTCATCGATTTTATAACTTTAAGTCATTAATACCCACCTTCTCCAAAGTTATTGAAAAATTGGTACTAAACAGATTGCTCCATCACATAATAACTAATCAACTTCTGACACCCCACCAACATGGGTTTTTGACTGGAAGATCAACAACAACAGCTCTTATTAGCCTGGTGGAATTTTTAACAGACCAATTGGAAGAAGGTAACACAGCCACTGCCATTCTAATTGACTACAGTAAGGCATTTGACTGCCTTAGTCATGGACATCTCTTAGAAAAACTGACGACTTTTGGAATAAATGGAAAATCACAAGACTGGATAAAAAGTTACCTGACAGGACGAAACCAAATGGTAGAAATAAACCACACCTCAAACAATTTAACACGTCAAATAAAGTCAGTACCACAGCCCATCACGCGTGGTGTACCTCAAGGCTCTGTATTAGGACCGGTCTTATACATTTTATACACAAATGACCTACCTAGCTTCATGCAAAATCTCGGACAAACGCTGATGTATGCAGACGATACAGTGCTCCTACTAGGTAAAAAAGAACCAGATCAACTTGAAATAGCTGCTTACACTGCTCTGAATATGGCTTTTCAATATAGTCATGGAAATGACCTTGTCGTAAATGAAAATAAAACTAAACAGCTGGTTCTAGGAAGACACAAGGAAATTGCAGGGAGACTACCAGAGCTGGAGTTAACAGACACTTCAAAGTACCTGGGCATAATAATTGACGACCGCCTTACATGGACAGACCACATAGACTCTCTGTGCAAAAAGTTGAGCACAGCATTATATGTAATTCGCAGGATAAAAAGTACATGTGACACAGCAACAGCCAAGACTGCTTACCACGCCCTATACGAAAGTCACCTTCGATATGGGATTGCTGCCTGGGGAGGCACCTCAGCGAATAACATGCAACGTCTCGTAGTCCATCAGAAGAGAGCAATCAGAATTCTTAGCAACCTCCAGCAAAGGGAATCCTGCAGGCATCCATTTAAAGATCTAAGAATTCTCACTGTTGTCAATCTCTACATCTTGGAAACATTAATCACATCCTTTCTCCATATTAAGTCACCTGAAGCAGCAAGAACCAGTGCACAATATCACAATTACAATACTAGGCATGCCACCAACTACCAACTCCCAGTACACCGACTCACTATGACAGAGAAGAAACCTACCTACGCAGGAGCAAAGTTATGGAACGCCCTCCCAGAACACCTTAGAAAGACTGAAAAACAGCAGTTTGTACGAAGACTGAAGAACTGGTTACTGGAGCATCCGTTTTACCAACTGAAAGAATTTTATGAGTGGACTAATAACAATGAATGTCAGCAGTGAAACAGTTTTATATTAACTTGACAAAATATTCCATACTAAGATTTCCATGACCCTTGTTCTTATCTCTATGATAATGTACAACAGAATGTAAATAAATAAATAAATAAGCTGTATAAGCCCATGGGGTCAGTATCGACCCTGTACTAGTACAACAGTATATTAGAGTAAACCAAACGGTTATCTGCTTCATATTCTGGGTTAATAATTCTGACAAAATAGTTTTTAATTACTGATAGGTGTGTTTTCAATACTACTTAAAGGTTAAGGTTGTATTGAAAATAGCACAAATTTATTCCAGTAGTTTTAAGTATTTTTACTTGGAATCTTTTTTAAGCACAAGTTCAATATATTTTATTTTTACATCATCAATAACTTTTTACAAACAATCATATCAGCCAAGTGTAAGCAATATGTGGCCGAAAATAAATAAATTACGTGGCTGAATATATTAACACATTACACTTCTGGCTGAAAATATAAATATATTACACTAGTAGAAAACTTTAGGATAATTAATTGTTACTTTATCAGCAAGAGTAACTAATAAGGTAACACCTATTAATAGAGTTAATTCAAACATTTTTTAAAAACTAAAAATGTGTATTAGTGATTTTAATAGATTATAGATTGCAAAATTTGGGGTGCATGGGTAATGGATTCATGCATCAGTTATCCATTTCTTACGCTCCATGCTCTGAATATTCAAAACATACTCTTAATAAGGAAAAACAGAAGTGTTTTTTACAACCAAAAAAGAAGTTCTACATTTAGCTATGGAGTTCAACTTTGGCATGCAACCTCAGTGACGATTGTTATAGGAGGACAAGTGGAGTGGTATTCTCCTACCTTGTGTATATGATTTATGAAGCGGCTTGTAGAAATGATAACTGTCTGAAAAAAGCCAAAAAAGTCAAAACTTGGTGTAAAAATGTATCTCATTAATATCTCTGCAAAGTTTGTTGTAAACAGAGTATGCATTATATTAGAATAATAACCAATGATATGTTATTCGTGGGTGCATATTCTTTGAACAGGATTTTTATAATTGACATTTAAACTGAATGAAGATTTTATGTGCTATTGTTACTAATACCAATAAAGTGAAATGGTATATCATCTGATTTAGGTTTCTAAAATGTAGTGTTATTATAGTTAACTACATGTTACATAATACATACCAAGCAATACTACTTGGTATGTTTTAATTTTCAACATTAAAAAACCTTTTTTAAGTTCAAGTTCAAAAAGTGTTAGACTTAGACAAATGGTTTAAATGTAAAATAATTAATTTTCTAAGACGTTAAAATTATGTTAAACGTGATGTACGCCTCTATTTACATTGTTTTAACTATGCCCAATTTGGCATTTTCCAAAAATTAATTTTCAGGGGAATTAGGAAAATGTTATTAAATGTATCTGTATGACATATTAGTTTATATAAATTTATTGCAGATAAAGATTTTTTGCTGGTTTCGTTGTTGAACTTTAAAATTTGTAAAACATACAGTTTTAAGTAAAACACCATTTTTATTATGTTTTTGGTTCGCCAATTTGAAACATTAAATTGTTTTTGAAAACAAGCTTCAGCAAAATGTTTCTGTCATCTAGATCTTTAAAAGGTGTGCCATATGTTACAGGTTTAAGTTTGAAAATGTTGACCCTGGACCTCCAGTTTTAATTCCTTAAATCTAATGAAAATATTTTTAATATATGCTCTATATGGGATTAAGGGGTGTTGCATTTTGTTTCTTTCTAATAGCTCTAACCGTTTTCCTAATATATGTTTTGGACACCTCATCTAACTCACCCTGTTTATATGTATACAAAACCAGAGGAAATGTTAAAGTACTGTGTATATTTTGTAAAAATAAAATTCTATTGATAAAAAAAACACAATGAATATAGTGAATACTTGTTTCTAATTGTTAGAAATCTACTGTTACACATTTGAATTTCAACAGTTAGATGGGGGTCGAGGTCTATCACTGATCATACTCACTGTCTCTAGAGAGTTTCCCTTTCTTCTTCTTTCTTCTTCGTATGTTGGCAAAATTAGAAACAAACTCGCACTGGATACTAATCAATACGTCGTTTTTTCCGTTATCAATTGGCATCGTTACTTTCATAGACGAACGTAACTGTCGTTTTACAAAGTGGTATTTTCGCGGCGATGTTTGATCGTCAAAAATTTAGTTGTTGGCTTTACCGAAAATCGTAAAAAAGCAATATAATATAGTGATAATAATTTTATTGATTCACCCACATTGGACGTCATTCACTTTTCATGAAGCAGTAGCTCGTAAAAGGCAATAAAACAGTAACACGTGTAAACACACAGAGACGTGTGATGACTTGTCAGTTTTTGTTTGACGGCATGTTGTTGCCGTCCGCGGCGCAAGTCAAGTCTAATCATGTCTTCCTGGAAAGGTCGGTTAATCCGACGTGCGGTTGATAGGAACGCGATTAAGAGGAAGCCTACTGAATATGCGCTCCCAATCATAACATTAATTGATTGTTATTCTTTTGTTTCATCACAGTGTTTAGTGTAAATTTAAACGAATGTTGGTTCGGTTATGTTTTCATAGCGTGCAAAATTGTAGCTTCTAATCACATGCCCAAGTAGGTTTTAAATTTGATAGATGAGTTCAATACAACTTTTTTTTATTAAGGTCTGACCTGGTTTAATACACTTACTTGGGTTTAAACTCCTCCAATTCATCAGATAATGCTGTACTGCATAGTACGTTTTTTGATTCTAAACTCAATAAAATCCCTATCTTGTAGGGCCGGGTTTGCCTTCCGGTTCGGTATTAACCATCGAACTGACAATCGATATTATAATGTCGATCTGACTTACACTTGCTGTGACAGTTCATATACTACATAAATCAACACTACCCCCACTATTTATATACCATGTCGAAAAACAGAAAGAATTGCTGATTTAAACGGCGAGATTTATTTTACTGTTTTAGTAACAGTGATGTCACAGTGACGTCAAAAATCTTGCCAGAAAGATTGTCTTCATCTAGCCATTTTGGAAATTAGTGATATATCATGGGTATGATTTATAATGTTGGTTTATAGATTTACTTTAGGCTATACTATGCTAAATTTTGGGACATTTTGGCAATATTTGGTGCAAAAACATTTTTTAATTTTGGAAATAGTCGTATCCATAGTAACATATTTAGGTCCCACAGCAAAAGATTTAGCCTTTCATGTACTATTTGTGGTTTTCTAAGATATATATAATTTTTCTTCAAGAGAACGTGGATACTATTATATACTTTCTGAAACTAGATAAAGTGAAAAATAAATTGGCTACGTCATTTCTAATATTTTTTTAATATTATCACACATTACTAGGGGCAGCCCGCCACTTAAAAATATAGTGTAGTTATTTTTTTATGGTTTATGCACTATGTTTTTATACCATAATTATCTTCAAAAATAAGGTAGGCCTACATTATTTGGTACCGGGAAAAAATGTATTACACATATACGTTTATAATAATTTTTTTTACAAAACGTTTAAAGTACGGGTTCAAAACACTAAAAAATGGCCCACCATCCGTGGAAGAAATTACGGCCATTTCGAGGGTTAATGAGGTCAGTATGCCTTGGGTCTTTTATCCATCGACATCCCTTTTCAAAAATTGGTATCAATTTTACTGGACGTCAGCATACTCTACTTGTCCACCCACCAATACCTTTAATTTATGTAAAGGTATGAACATTGAAAGATAATTTCTAAACACTGATTATAACATAATCTGATGTTGTTTATATTTATAACAGCTCTGAGTTCGAGGTGCAACCAAATCTTTCATCGGGCATTGACAATTGAATACAAATCTTTGATGGTTCATGTCAGGCAACCATTCGTACTGCAGCAACATTTTATTACGATGTGTAAACATTTAACAGCAACAATAAAATCTTATAAATCAAAGAAACAAAGTAAAACTAAACTCTTAATACACAACCATTTTAAGTTTGTATGGTTTCTTCATACGTTACTACTTGAAAAACATTGCAGTGTTATTAAGAAGACGTTTAAAAGTGTAATGCAATAAAAATCGAACTTTACTAGACTATTAAAACTGGCTTTGGAGAGTTTTATTAGCTGGCATTTTATTCTTGGAGGAAGTAGTACTAAAAATAACAGTATCAGTTCTGAAATAGACGCAGAGGTTAACCACACGACCGTAGCGATCTTGCAAGTTATTATCTAACAGATCCTCTAGCTTTTGCTAATTTGGTCAACTTATCTTTGTTCCTTATCAGCATAAAACAGAATAAATCCAGATTTCAGACCGTGTTAGGTGAAATAACTTATTACTTTTCGTGGTTCTTCCTTTGAGTTGCAGAGCTTAAAAGGTAATTGCAGAGTTTTTAAGTTTTCCAAAACTTTGTGTCAAATAAAAGTTATTTTCAGCAATCTCATTAAGCCTACATACAAAGCGTTAGGTCTAGATTAAATAAGTAATGTATCAGCTCCCTAACGTAAAGCATCTAAATAAATAGTGCAAACATTACCCCACACTTAAGGAAAGAAATCTCTCTTTTAAATAAAAGCATCATTTTGATTAATTCTTCTTGCAATTTTCATTGTGGAGTCGTTGATGACTGAAAATAGAAATTCACAACACCTATCTTATTATTTATGGTCGTAGAGTCCCTTCTCTTACTAATTTTTGAAGAATTATATAAAGGATTAAACTTGAAATGTGTTTTCAACGAATCTACTGTTATAACAAAATTGTTTAAAAGGTGGATATGAAAACTAGGATTTTTGCCGAAATAAAACAAATATTCTAGGTAAATAAATAAATTTAATTTAAACGTAAAAAAGAAAACCTTGCCAGTTAAAATCTTAAATTACTCAAAAGGAATTTTTTCTCCAAAGAAATGTAAAAGATTACATCATGTCTAAGAGAATTCCATTGTACAGTAATGTGTATAATTTTTCACAAACGCCAGGAAAATCTTCCGTCTAACATCAATAATGCCCTCTCAAGACTAAAACTTAAAATCTAATTTTGAGAAAGTTGTTGAAGTAATGTAGAAAACTTTTCTCTTAATTCCTTGCATCATGGAATTATAAATAATGTTTGAAGTTACATTTGAATTTATTGCCTGGGAGAAACAATTTTAAGATTAGATTAACGGATGTCCTGGCGTGTTTTCAAAAAAACTGAATACTTTACAAGGAGATTCGCTTGGTGTCAATTTTTAAAATCTATTAGCAGAAAAAAACTCCCTCTTAGAGGTTTTAAAAATTATTGTTTATTTTATGTTAGAAACAGTTACAAAGCTGAAAATTTATCATCAACATTCTATTTGTCCTGGTAGTTTAATGATTTTTATTTGTGACATGAAATACCAAAATCCTTCTTTTCATTATATTTCCTTTCAAAAACATAATTATAACAGGGTTATAATTCAAAATAGTTGAACTGAAGGCGTCACACAACGGGGAAAAAATCCCTGAAAACTTTTAAAATGTAAATGTTAATATTGTCAACCTAAAAACGTCCCCCGTTTCTAATTTTTATCTGTAACTATTTAAAAATTAGTATTGAAGAGACTAAACGGAAAATAAATCGATTATTTTAGTTTCTCTTGATTTTGTAGAAACAAAACCTAGGAATCTATTCTTAAACTGTTTGTTTCTGTTGCACATTGTGAATCGTTGACGAGTGGATATAGAAATCCACAACAACACCAATGATCATTAGCCGGTAAAAATAGGTATTCCAGTCAACAGGAACACTGATGTCACTATGACTCAGTGTAGACCTCAGACCGACGCGACGATCTCACACTAGTCATCAGCAGTAGAGTGTGGTGGCTAACCAGCTTGAACTAGACCTGTTAGTTGACGTGTGTACTACCATTACTGGTATCTATCTACCAGCTCCCTCCACATCCTCCTGCCCTACTCGCTCAGACCGACGATCTCACACTAGTCATCAGCAGTAGAGTGTGGTGGCTAACCAGCTTGAACTAGACCTGTTAGTTGACGTGTGTACTACCATTACTGGTATCTATCTACCAGCTCCCTCCACATCCTCCTGCCCTACTCGCTCAGACCGACGATCTCACACTAGTCATCAGCAGTAGAGTGTGGTGGCTAACCAGCTTGAACTAGACCTGTTAGTTGACGTGTGTACTACCATTACTGGTATCTATCTACCAGCTCCCTCCACATCCTCCCGCCCTACTCACTCAGACCGACGATCTCACACTAGTCATCAGCAGTAGAGTGTGGTGGCTAACCAGCTTGAACTAGACCTGTTAGTTGACGTGTGTACTACCATTACTGGTATCTATCTACCAGCTCCCTCCACATCCTCCCGCCCTACTCACTCAGACCGACGATCTCACACTAGTCATCAGCAGTAGAGTGTGGTGGCTAACCAGCTTGAACTAGACCTGTTAGTTGACGTGTGTACTACCATTACTGGTATCTATCTACCAGCTCCCTCCACATCCTCCCGCCCTACTCACTCAGACCGACGATCTCACACTAGTCATCAGCAGTAGAGTGTGGTGGCTAACCAGCTTGAACTAGACCTGTTAGTTGACGTGTGTACTACCATTACTGGTATCTATCTACCAGCTCCCTCCACATCCTCCCGCCCTACTCACTCAGACCGACGATCTCACACTAGTCATCAGCAGTAGAGTGTGGTGGCTAACCAGCTTGAACTAGACCTGTTAGTTGACGTGTGTACTACCATTACTGGTATCTATCTACCAGCTCCCTCCACATCCTCCTGCCCTACTCGCTCAGACCGACGATCTCACACTAGTCATCAGCAGTAGAGTGTGGTGGCTAACCAGCTTGAACTAGACCTGTTAGTTGACGTGTGTACTACCATTACTGGTATCTATCTACCAGCTCCCTCCACATCCTCCCGCCCTACTCACTCAGACCGACGATCTCACACTAGTCATCAGCAGTAGAGTGTGGTGGCTAACCAGCTTGAACTAGACCTGTTAGTTGACGTGTGTACTACCATTACTGGTATCTATCTACCAGCTCCCTCCACATCCTCCCGCCCTACTCACTCAGACCGACGATCTCACACTAGTCATCAGCAGTAGAGTGTGGTGGCTAACCAGCTTGAACTAGACCTGTTAGTTGACGTGTGTACTACCATTACTGGTATCTATCTACCAGCTCCCTCCACATCCTCCCGCCCTACTCACTCAGACCGACGATCTCACACTAGTCATCAGCAGTAGAGTGTGGTGGCTAACCAGCTTGAACTAGACCTGTTAGTTGACGTGTGTACTACCATTACTGGTATCTATCTACCAGCTCCCTCCACATCCTCCTGCCCTACTCGCTCAGACCGACGATCTCACACTAGTCATCAGCAGTAGAGTGTGGTGGCTAACCAGCTTGAACTAGACCTGTTAGTTGACGTGTTGTACTACCATTACTGGTATCTATCTACCAGCTCCCTCCACATCCTCCTGCCCTACTCGCTCAGACCGACGATCTCACACTAGTCATCAGCAGTAGAGTGTGGTGGCTAACCAGCTTGAACTAGACCTGTTAGTTGACGTGTGTACTACCATTACTGGTATCTATCTACCAGCTCCCTCCACATCCTCCTGCCCTACTCGCTCAGACCGACGATCTCACACTAGTCATCAGCAGTAGAGTGTGGTGGCTAACCAGCTTGAACTAGACCTGTTAGTTGACGTGTGTACTACCATTACTGGTATCTATCTACCAGCTCCCTCCACATCCTCCTGCCCTACTCACTCAGACCGACGATCTCACACTAGTCATCAGCAGTAGAGTGTGGTGGCTAACCAGCTTGAACTAGACCTGTTAGTTGACGTGTGTACTACCATTACTGGTATCTATCTACCAGCTCCCTCCACATCCTCCTGCCCTACTCACTCAGACCGACGATCTCACACTAGTCATCAGCAGTAGAGTGTGGTGGCTAACCAGCTTGAACTAGACCTGTTAGTTGACGTGTGTACTACCATTACTGGTATCTATCTACCAGCTCCCTCCACATCCTCCTGCCCTACTCGCTCAGACCGACGATCTCACACTAGTCATCAGCAGTAGAGTGTGGTGGCTAACCAGCTTGAACTAGACCTGTTAGTTGACGTGTGTACTACCATTACTGGTATCTATCTACCAGCTCCCTCCACATCCTCCCGCCCTACTCACTCAGACCGACGATCTCACACTAGTCATCAGCAGTAGAGTGTGGTGGCTAACCAGCTTGAACTAGACCTGTTTAGTTGACGTGTGTACTACCATTACTGGTATCTATCTACCAGCTCCCTCCACATCCTCCTGCCCTACTCGCTCAGACCGACGATCTCACACTAGTCATCAGCAGTAGAGTGTGGTGGCTAACCAGCTTGAACTAGACCTGTTAGTTGACGTGTGTACTACCATTACTGGTATCTATCTACCAGCTCCCTCCACATCCTCCTGCCCTACTCGCTCAGACCGACGATCTCACACTAGTCATCAGCAGTAGAGTGTGGTGGCTAACCAGCTTGAACTAGACCTGTTAGTTGACGTGTGTACTACCATAGACCTGTCTAGTTGACTAGTAGACCTGTACTACCCATTACTGGTATCTATCTACGCCCTACTCACTCAGACCGACGATCTCCACTAGTCATCACATCTAACCAGCTTGAACTAGACCTGTTAGTTGACGTGTGTACTACAATTATGGTATCTATCTACCAGCTCCTCCACATCCTCTGCCCTACTCGACGACGATCTCACACTAGTCATCAGCAGTAGAGTGTGGTGGCTAACCAGCTTGAACTAGACCTGTTAGTTGACGTGTGTACTACCATTACTGGTATCTATCTACCAGCTCCCTCCACATCCTCTTGCCCTACTCACTCAGACCGACGATCTCACACTAGTCATCGGCAGTAGAGTGTGTGGTGGCTAACCAGCTTGAACTAGACCTGTTAGTTGACGTGTGTACTACCATTACTGGTATCTATCTACCAGCTCCCTCCACATCCTCCCGCCCTACTCACTCAGACCGACGATCTCACACTAGTCATCGGCAGTAGAGTGTGGTGGCTAACCAGCTTGAACTAGACCTGTTAGTTGACGTGTGTACTACCATTACTGATATCTATCTACCAGCTCCCTCCACATCCTCCCGCCCTACTCACTCAGACCGACGATCTCACACTAGTCATCAGCAGTAGAGTGTGGTGGCTAACCAGCTTGAACTAGACCTGTTAGTTGACGTGTGTACTACCATTACTGGTATCTATCTACCAGCTCCCTCCACATCCTCCTGCCCTACTCGCTCAGACCGACGATCTCACACTAGTCATCAGCAGTAGAGTGTGGTGGCTAACCAGCTTGAACTAGACCTGTTAGTTGACGTGTGTACTACCATTACTGGTATCTATCTACCAGCTCCCTCCACATCCTCCTGCCCTACCTACTCACTCAGACCGACGATCTCACACTAGTCATCAGCAGTAGAGTGTGGTGGCTAACCAGCTTGAACTAGACCTGTTAGTTGACGTGTGTACTACCATTACTGGTATCTATCTACCAGCTCCCTCCACATCCTCCTGCCCTACTCGCTCAGACCGACGATCTCACACTAGTCATCAGCAGTAGAGTGTGGTGGCTAACCAGCTTGAACTAGACCTGTTAGTTGACGTGTGTACTACCATTACTGGTATCTATCTACCAGCTCCCTCCACATCCTCCCTTGCCCTACTCACTCAGACCGACGATCTCACACTAGTCATCAGCAGTAGAGTGTGGTGGCTAACCAGCTTGAACTAGACCTGTTAGTTGACGTGTGTACTACCATTACTGGTATCTATCTACCAGCTCCCTCCACATCCTCCTGCCCTACTCGCTCAGACCGACGATCTCACACTAGTCATCAGCAGTAGAGTGTGGTGGCTAACCAGCTTGAACTAGACCTGTTAGTTGACGTGTGTACTACCATTACTGGTATCTATCTACCAGCTCCCTCCACATCCTCCTGCCCTACTCGCTCAGACCGACGATCTCACACTAGTCATCAGCAGTAGAGTGTGGTGGCTAACCAGCTTGAACTAGACCTGTTAGTTGACGTGTGTACTACCATTACTGGTATCTATCTACCAGCTCCCTCCACATCCTCCTGCCCTACTCGCTCAGACCGACGATCTCACACTAGTCATCAGCAGTAGAGTGTGGTGGCTAACCAGCTTGAACTAGACCTGTTAGTTGACGTGTGTACTACCATTACTGGTATCTATCTACCAGCTCCCTCCACATCCTCCCGCCCTACTCGCTCAGACCGACGATCTCACACTAGTCATCAGCAGTAGAGTGTGGTGGCTAACCAGCTTGAACTAGACCTGTTAGTTGACGTGTGTACTACCATTACTGGTATCTATCTACCAGCTCCCTCCACATCCTGCCGCCCTACTCGCTTGGTGAAATATTGTTGCCAATTAATAATTGTCAATTCTGAATGCAGGATGTTCGGGTGTGACACCATGACGTAAACGTCTGGATGCTAAGAATACAATTCTTTTTCCATGAGCGATAGCTCTTTAGTTTTCTATGAGTTCTGTGCATTTCGATGCAACACATTTTGGTTAGGAATTTTTAATTTTGTTGTTTAATTGTTTGGAATTTGAAAGACGTTTTTGTGTGTCTTGTTTTGATATCCTGAAGTCACTGATGAAGTTATTATAGGTAGAAAGTGTTTTTTATTTTTTTTTTTGCCACAATGCTTTGACGACTTGACTGCATCTGCAGGTGGCTCGTATGGCTGTTGACGACCTGGAGACAACTGACGGAGACATCTGGCCATCGGAGTTAGATAGAAATGAGAAATTCATACAAAATTAAAACAAGCTGTAACCTCAATATAGTTATTTCAATGAATATTCAAAGAAAGCTGAATAAAGTCATTTATAATACTATTATTCCCTGAGGTCAAAGTTGATTGTTCTGAATATTTATCTATAGTATTTGGTACAATGGCAGTTTCTTGTTTTTTCTGTGATTTACATTCTTTCGTTCCTGAATTTTTGTTGAATGTGTTGGTGAATTGTGTATAATGTTGAATAGAGATTAACTCAGTAGGATGATATAATTTTGATATTCTTTCTCCATCTGATATAATAAAAGTATCTAATTTGTGATATATAAAATGAAATTTAAGAATATCCAAACTTTTATGGCATTATGAAAATTCCAGTTCTTTATAAGAGCGTTTATGTATTTCTTGTAAAACTACGGTTTGTAAAAGACGACTGTCGCCTGCGATATTAAAGTTGTAACACGATGACGGTTACACTCTGTTTAACACGTAGCGAAAGATAATAAACTTTTCAAAATCTATCACGTTGATATTTCCACTCGGTTTGGTTTTCCCACGAAAAGTGTTGAACTTCAAACACGACCCACCTCACGTGACATTGATTCTTTCTTGTAAATATGAACTCTATTTCTTATTCTGAGAAATACTGTGGTCTATTAGATGTCATAGGGCTAGTTTGAAGATGCACAGTAAAAACTTACTTTTCTATGAAACGCACAGCAAAAATAACAAACTGGATTTGTTTAAAATACTGTAGATCAATCGATATACAGGAAATGCGTTTGTAACCTCCGGGAATAATAGTATTTACAAGGCTATTTGAAGGAGCAGGAATATTTGGAAGAGTAGGTTTATCTGGATGTGTAGAGCTATTTGAAGGAGAAGGATTGTTAGGATGAGTAGGTATATTTGAACTACTAGAAGGACTATTTGAAGGAGTAGGATTGTTGGGATGAGTAGATATATTTGAACTACTAGAAGGACTAGGATTGTTTTGATGAGTAGATATATATTGACTACTAGGAGGACTGTTTGAAGGAGTAGGATTGTTTGGATGAGTAGCTATATTTTGACTACTAGGAGGACCGTTTGAAGGACTAGGATTGTTTTGATGAGTAGATATATTTGAATTACTAGAAGGACTATTTGAAGGAGTAGGATTGTTGGGATGAGTAGATGTATTTTAACTACTAGAAGGACTAGGATTGTTTTGAAGAGTAGATATATATTGACTACTAGGAGGACTGTTTGAAGGAGTAGGATTGTTTGGATGAGTAGCTGTATTTTGACTACTAGGAGGACCGTTTGAAGGAGTAGGATTGTGTGGATGAGTAGATAGATATATTTGAACTACTAAAAGGACTATTTGAAGGAGTAGGATTGTTGGGATGAGTAGATATATTTGAACTACTAGAAGGACTAGGATTGTTTTGATGAGTAGATGTATTTTGACTACTAGGAGGACTGTTTGAAGGAGTAGGATTGTTTGGATGAGTAGCTATATTTTGACTACTAGGAGGACCGTTTGAAGGAGTAGGATTGTGTGGATGAGTAGATAGATATATTTGAACTACTAAAAGGACTATTTGAAGGAGTAGGATTGTTGGGATGAGTAGATATATTTGAACTACTAGAAGGACTAGGATTGTTTTGATGAGTAGATGTATTTTGACTACTAGGAGGACTGTTTGAAGGAGTAGGATTGTTTGGATGAGTAGCTATATTTTGACTACTAGGAGGACCGTTTGAAGGAGTAGGATTGTGTGGATGAGTAGATAGATATATTTGAACTACTAAAAGGACTATTTGAAGGAGTAGGATTGTTGGGATGAGTAGATATATTTGAACTACTAGAAGGACTAGGATTGTTTTGATGAGTAGATGTATTTTGACTACTAGGAGGACTGTTTGATGGAGAAAGATTGTTTGGGTGAGTAGCTATATTTTGACTACTAGGAGGACTGTTTGAAGGAGTAGGATTGTGTGGATGAGTAGATAGATATATTTGAACTATTAAAAGTACTATTTGATGGAGTAGGATTGTTTGGATGAGTAGATATATTTTCATAACTATAAGGACTATTTGACAAGAGTAGGGTTATTACAAAAACACTGATTTAACAATGTCACCTGTTCCTTTTTTATGTCTTTGTCACTTGCCTTTTAATGTCTGTTTGGTGAACAACAGTACATAACTAGGTGTACTAAGTGTGCAAACACTGTAGTATTGGCGTCTATTCTTCCAGAAAGGATTTTATTTTTTTATTTTTTTTTTTACTTACACGTTTAAGGATTGTACATAGCGTAGCAGCTTCCTCCCTACCGTTAGTCACTGTGCCAACATTCTTTACGTTTGGGTTCATAATATTTTTTTACGTAGCTTTCCTTAAATTTTCAACCCGATCATCCGTCGAAATAGTAGTTCAAAACTTGTAACAGTTTGGTATTTCCTATTGCGACTTTTTATTTGTACCAAAGAACAAAGTAACAAATTGCAAAGAGAGTAATGTGCATGAAAAGAGTGAGTAAGCGAGAGTAACGTGTCGTGCCTCAGCCGGTTGACTGACTCACTCAGTACAATGTCACGTCGCAGAAAACTGAGCTCATATCGCCTGTTCCCACAAGATTGTCTTATCTGTGTCTATCAGTTGTCGCGATAGAGAAAGAGAGAGACAGAGAGAGTGAGAGAGATAGGCCCGTTTACTCAGACAGAAAGTGAATCACACCTTGGGGCTTCCCGCCTAGAGTGTCACTATTTTTAGTGTCTTTCACTTTCGGCCGGAGCTGGGTCACTCCTGTGGGCTTGTGACGGACGTTACATCAGCGTTATTCCTGCGGTCGGGAATTGCCACGTTCGCGGAGTTGTACTACTGCGGCAGTAGCCTGTATCCCCCTCCAACATCTTAAAAAACAAAATGAATAGTTAATTGATTTTTTTTGTTCTTACAATTCTGGAAAGTTACTTTTTTTATAGTGCTTACTTCAAAGCATTGTTCTATTTACCTTATTTGCATATTGTCTATTTTAAAGCCTTCGCGATTTCAAGTAAAGTCTGTGTTTTTTTTTTTTTTTTTTGTAGCTACCGCCTTTTAATAACATTTCGCAAACATAATATCCATTGCAGAATTGGAGTTTTGGTGCAGACCTCTTAGGTGCTAAATTAAATTGATAACCACTTCTTTCTTTAGAGAAGGTTCTGGGAGTATTTCAACAAAAGTTAGAAAAATCCTCCTCCGTGAGGACCAAAAATAACAGTCCGTTGCAATGTAGTAAAGATGTATTTTATTTAGGCGCACTTATAAAACAATAAATTCCGTGTCGTGTGATGACAATAGTATAATTGTACAGTAAAACACTGATCGGTAAATAGATTGAGTTTACTCACACACTCCTCACAGAATATTAAAAGCAGCAAACATAATGGCTCTAAATAATTGAGCAACACGTTTTAGTGAATATATATAAAAATTGACAAATGCGTGTTATTTAATTAATTTTTGTCGAGTAGAGGCCGTTGTCCCTTGTAAAAAGTACTGTCCAACTTCCCGTGAACTGTGGTGGGAACCCGCACAGAGAAGCAAGTAGTAGAGAGAGAGATTGGGTGAATTAAACAGTGGTCAGTGACAAAGCAGTCACCGAAACTTCATCACCGCTAGTTCAGGGTCAAACTAACCTTCCAACACCGAGGCAAGGTCACCCGAGGTCACTGACTCTACCGTGGAAAGGAATTATTTTACTCAATTTTAGGAGAGCACATTTTTGAACATTTTAACGTTTTACGGGCATGAACACTTTGAAGCCTCAGACCACGTTGGGTGATCTGCACAGCTGGAGCTAAAACAGTATTTGTTTATATTATTCATCTCGTATAAAACTGCAGTACAGGATATAAGACAGACATCTCCGTGATAAAGGATTTGTAATAAAATGTTAGAGCTAAACATCGTTGAACACTCTTAGAAATGCATTACTATATTGAAATATTACTTTTAACGTCATATTACTAGCATATAAATAAAAATAATTTTACATGTTAAGGAAATAAGTTACATAGTATCCTTTCTTAAAGGGTAATACATTACTTATTTTCTTAATGTGTTATGGTAGCCCAATACAGTAAAATTGCTAACTTCAATATACAAGGTGTTCCAGAATTTCTCGTCCACTCTTTACATATATTATTACAGGATCAAAGATGAACCAAACTAACGTATTCAAATTTTCTGAATCCACAATTCTGTTTTAGTTTTGTATTTTACTCAACTCGTTTTAATTTGAGAACAGCTTCTTGTAATAAGTTAAAAATGTGCTTATAGTTTTATAACCCAAAGTGTATGTATACTTTTATTAATTAGGCGGTTATCTTTGAACTTATTTGAACTCTCAGAAGTTTCTGAGAATAATAAAAAATGCAGTTACGTTATTTTATTTAGAGAAACTAATTACTCATCCTACTACATGAAATTGATTGATAAATAAGGGGAAATACAATTTTATAAAGCCGAATACACAATATTAACTGGCATTATGAGGCAGCTGCTCCAATCAGCTGATTATAACATTATATTGTTGGATTGTGATCCATATATCCTTACCATTATTGTAGTAATTAGGTTGGATTTGTAATATTAAATTGTGCAAATAAAATATAATTGCTATAGGTTATAGCAACTTTTTTCTCTAGAAAACTCGGTTGCTCCAACGTCCTTAGAGAACGTGTCTTAAAACATCGTAGTTCACTTAATTGTGCACCTGATGAGACAAAGAGAACACATCGTCACCTAGATTATTCTATATTTTATAGTCTAGGTGTCTCTGATGTCGAAGCGATTTAGAGTTAATTTTGAGTTTCTTCGCTACCCTGGATCTTTTCAGACAAACATGGCTACAGATTCTAGGAATCAAGTCTGTGACAGCGTCAGATTCCAGACGCTGCACTAAGGGGAAGGTGAACTGGAGCTAAACTCAACATTGACATTGAAATAACCTTTCCCAACATAGCTACGTTATTTATAGACGTTTCTGGAATGTTTTGGATAATTTGGGGCGAAGTTTGTAGTAAATGAGCATTAAATGTGACATTTCTCTTCCTGAAAAAAAAATCTTGTGAATTTAACATACGCTATATACTTTTGAGAATAAATATGTTATTGGTTTCCGTTCAATTTTCGTCTTGAATGAGAGTGATACCGTGTTCATTCTGTGTGATTTATTTATTGTAGGACATGTTTATTATTACATTCAATAACGTGTCGTTATATTTCCTTAAATTATTCCTGATAATGTAATTTAGTAATACAAAATATGTTTTGTTTATTATTATGTAATCGTAGTTAAGAATCTATACGGTCCTTGCCTTTATAATACTGTATTTCTAAACATACCGAGGCATTTTTGAATCTATACGTCCACGTTACAATTCCACGGATGGCAAAGCTCGGGTATTTACTGTGATCAATAGAGTCCTTGGATGTAAATTCTTTATACGACCTTACCTTCCTCCCGCCTGTCTTGTGGTCTTCGTTTCATTGTTTGTTACTGCTCCGTGTTTACTGTTTTTTTACCCAATTTTATAGTAAGATAATAAACATTTACGTTTATTCTGTCATCATTATGACAAGAACCGTAATGGTGTGCGTAAACAATCTATTATATTAATAGATTGTTTATATTAAAACTTTTAGAGTGTTACAAGTGGAAATAGTTTTGTTGTGCAGTTATTCGTAATTGTTGTTTCAATGAATCTTCTGAGAAAAGTGTCCAATTAAAAACATATTACTCTTAAAGCGTATTCGATAATAGAGAACTTTATTAATAGTTTATTATTGAACAGCTCTTAACGAGCATACTGTCTCTGTTATTATGAAATTTCTTTGTAGAAGTGTCAATCCTTTCTAAAAATTAGAATTCCGTGTAAGCAGCGTAGTTGCAAAAATTCTAAAATTATTTATGTAGGCTCTAAGATTTATTGACTCTTTTTATAAAATTGGTCAAATATAAATATAAAAAGGAATTTAATTGTACTCACATTTCTAAATTCGTTGGTTTCCCTACGTTTCTCAGATGATACATGATAATTAGTTTTCCATTTTTATGGAGAGACGAGAGGAATTGCCGGCGTCTAATGTGAATATTAAAGGAGCCTCTTTGTTAGATCTTTTAAAGTTATTTTTTTTAAGTGTTTCCAACAAAAGAAGCCCTAAAAGTCTAATTCAGAAGCAGCAGAGCCTGCTCAAGTACAAGGGCCTTGCCGTAGCCAGTGGTAAAGGTGGCATGCACAATGAGGCAGGAGACATATTGATTCTTCTATTTATAGCTCACCAATCAATGCTCCCTCCCCCTCCCCCTCCCATGTCCACCCTTCCACCTGTTGATTTCAGTCTGTCACTGTCGCTTGGTCTCGTCCATTGCCGAACGAGAGATAATACACAGATTGAAGTTTACCCAGTTTAAACAGTATCCATTATTTCACATTAGAGGAATCAATCTGCATTACTGTACCATAATTATCGTTAAAAATACACAAACCAAATATTCTAAATACATAAAATTAGATCGTACAGTAGATAAACTTTTCCTGCACGACAATCCAACTTTAACTAATTGATTTGAACTAACTAGGTCAATCAAAGTTGAACCCGGGGGCGGTTAGCATTTGTTACTTTTCGACGCGCTCCCGTTCTTTTGCCACAAATACTCTTCTTTTATACAACTTGTCAGACTTATCCATCCTCCATCATTTCAAGGTCACTGCTGTATACAAAGCACCGTCAACTCGATGTTACTACTAGTTGTGATATTGACGAGTGCTTATCAACAACGTATTTTTGGTTAATTTATGCACAGAAGTGCACTAGTATAATTCAAGCATTGCTTGTCATGTTGGAGTGTGGACCTCGTGTATAAAAAGATGATTGGAATACGGCTTTCCTCTAACAATGTGGAAGAAATACGGAAAGTTTAGTAAAATAATATCATTTTTGTGGTAGTAGTGGGTTACCTCTTTATTTCTCAAGAGATGCAACTTCTTGTTTTTCCCGGAGCTTTTGTTGTGCAAACGATCATTCTGACAAACGGAATGTCACCCGGATTTGTATAAACCTTACCTTTCTGCATGGGCGTATATAAGGTGGGGACTCAGGGGTCTCAAGCCCCCTTACCAAATTTTACCTGAAGCTGTTTAATACCTAGAACACATTTATGAGGTCTTACAGGTCAAAAATTCCTCTGGGGAAGATTCCTATCTTCAGTGGGTATTTAATAGGTCGTAAACCACCCTGTGTGCCAGCCTCCCCTCCCCCCCCCCCCCCCCCACGAGATAATTTTCTATACTCCCCACTGCCTTTCAGGAATAAATCGCAATTTAGGTACGAGAATATTAGTGCCCTAGTTTTAAACGAACGTTATACACAAATTATAGCAAAGTATGACAGTATATTTTACAAGTACACTTTTAAAGACGTAAAATGTGTGTAAAAACATTATTAGTTTTATACATTGATTGATGTACATTGTTATGTATTAACTTCAATGAGAATAATCAATATTATAACCGTTTTATTGTCGTAAAGGATATTACATTTTTCTGTGCAAGTAAAAAATAAAATAATAAAACGTTGAATCTATTACTTTATTTGAATACACTTGTACAAACGTTAATGAAATAAATGATATAATTACAAAACTAACCCCTACAGCAGCGGCAGGCTACAAGGGGTGGAACGTCGCAAGTCCTGATAGAGTGGGCTAGAGTGCATCCATCATCGATACCGTGAGGTGACGTGTGTGTGTGTTCACCTCATCGCAATGCAAACCGTTCCGTCAGGACGTGACGCTCCGCACCGGGTAGTCGGTCTGGCCTCACTTGGGTAAGCGGAACAAACCGATAATATATCAATCGGGTAAACAACAATCGAGTTTATATTTCCAAAGTTAAAACCGTTCAGTATATTTCTTGATAAAAGGCGTATTACATTCACACAAATGTTTTATTATTAATATTAAAATCCAAAACTTAAAATGTAATTTATATTAAAGAAAGCTGCCGATCATCACTAACATCAGTCTTACTTGACATCTCAGTAATGTTGTAGCGAAATACGGAATTCATTCTAGTAAGTATTACAGTTGTATTTTTTAGTCATTCATACGCCAGCCACAAAGAGAAATCATTAATAAAATTTCGTACTAAGCACACCAAGCAATAGAGCTAGTGAGTTAACTTATAACTCCCTGTGGCTGGCCATGAAATACTCCACAGAATAAAAAGTATTTGGCAGCAAAAGGTCGTTTAGACGTGATTCCAGAACATTCTCATTTTCTGTCGTTTGATTTGACAGATCTCGGACATCAACCCGAGAAGGAAGTTTCTCAAAGATAGCTATTCAGGTTCTTGCATTCTAAAGCAGTCCCTGCCTCTGGTACCCTTGGAATTACATCTGAATGTCCAATACATGCAGACGCAGAGAATGCAATGACAGCGTAAATTCAGGCATCCCAAGTTCCTGAACGCATTCCTGCACGACTCTCCAGCATTCATATTTGAAATGATTCTCTATTTTTTTTTAATGTTAAGACTCTTCCAAATGTTTGCATTATCAGCAACTCAACAACCTTATTCCATATGAGAAATGAGGACAAGTCAAACTAAAAATAGGAGTTTTCAGAATATTTAACAATCACAATTTTACTGTTACGCAAGACATAAATATTCCCTGTAAAATTTTAACATATCTCATCAACATGTTCTTTTCAAATTAATCTTCTGTCCAGTTCACGACGAGGAATTTTGTAAATATAACCTCTTGTAGTAGAATAAATCCGTCATGACGTTGGAATTAACTTGACTGTCGTTTTAAATTTAAATAGACAGGGCTAAGTTTTTATATACATAAATTATGATTTGATGAAGGTAAATCTCTAAATTGATTTTCATTTTTCTCTTATTCCATCTGTATGTTAAACAAGACATCAATTTTAGATAGCTAATTGGTTGTCATGTAGAAAAAGTAAAATCGGACCGAGCATAGATCCCTGTGGAACACCATGCTTCATTTGAACTCTTTTAGAAATTTTTGTATTTGGATGGTGTATACTTGGTTCTATCTCGAGGTTTTGCAATAGCATTGCATATTGAACACAGTCAGGTGCCTTAAATATAACCAAAAACATCTAAAGCATATTCTAGTTCTCCCAGCCCTCAAATAACATGTACATTTTGATAATTGTATCATTTGCCAATATGTTTTTTCTGGACCCAACTTGTTCGTCCAGAAATCAAAACTTAACGTTAACAAATCAAAACTTTAAGAGCTTGTTATGAACGGTATGTTCAAAACTTTTAATGAACTTAGGAAAAATTGGAATTGACCTAATATCGGCTTGCTTAATAAAAGTTTTCTTTTTTGGTTTTAATTGTGTTTGTAGCAATGTTTGGTTAACAACGTTGAAGGGTATCAATATATCATATAATTTCTTTACTTTGAATCCCAAGTGTTAGGCTACACCTCTTCATCCCACATTCAAAACAGGAGTGCTCAACAACAACGCACTCACCTGTTGGTGCTCAACATTCAACACCTGGATTTTCAAGGTCTGCTCTGAAATTCATAACGTCATAATTAATATCCATACCATCCTTATGACTCTCTTCTGGTGAAAATAATTGACCAAATTCAATTGTTGTGTTGGAAGATATCAATCTTTCCTTCCATGAATCCGTATTCTGATACAACCATAACATCCGGGTTAGTTTTACAACAGCAGTTATAGTTCTTCATCTTTATTTTTGTTTCATACTGTTGATATTGATAAATAATTTAGAAATTTTCCTTATTTATAGTTTTAATCTATTGGGCATGTTAGCTTGTTCTGAGTCCGGGTCTGTTCGTGACTTTGAATCAAGTAACATACACTAGCACTTATGTACGAGATATGTACAGATTGGCGCGTAAGTACAGATGAGCAAGTAAACATGGCCCCACACGCGCGCGCAGCGTGGCTGTTGTATTTCTGTCAGCGTGGGACACAAACAGGCGCGCTATTCTCACATGCGTGCTATATGTGTACAGGCTGTTGGGCCGGCCCGACACGTGAACATGGGCCGAGACTTTGCGCTCCATTGACGCCGGCGGACGATTGTGTGGAGTTGCAAACAGGTGTAACTCCTCCACTGTTAACAGTATTGAGCTAACGAGGGATTCAGATAGTTGGGCTAAGGATTACAAGGTAGATTTGGCTGTTAGAGCGTGTCCTTCAGTGAACTAAGGATTCAGATAGATCGACGGCCTAAGCTAAGGATTACAAGGTAGATTTTGTTTTTAGATTTGAGTCATTCCGAGAACGAAGGATTCAGATAGTTGGACAGCCAGTGCTTAGGATTACAAGGTAGATTTTGTTTTTAGAGAATGTCCTTCGGAGAGCGGAGGATTCAGATGGTTGGGCGGCCCAGTTAATTTTTTTTTAGAGCAAGTACTTCGGAGGGTGTTCCAAAACTTTACAGATCAATCTGCCGAGTACGCCGTTGGTGGATCACCGATTTCACGTAACACGTATACAACAGCGAGGAAAAGAAAAGTAACAACAGAATGAAATTCCAGTCAGCATTATAAAACGAAAGAAAAAGTAAGAAAAGAAAGAAAAGGGCCGTGAGAGAAGGCGTAATGTCAGCGTGTGATTCATTTTAAATATTTTTTCATTAACAAGTCTGTTCCTTGCCTTTATTAGGTCTGGTCTGTTTGTATCAAAAGTGCAGGGTGATGCCAGTGTTTTCTGCAATACATTTTAAAGAAACTAATATAACCTATAACGATTTTTTATTAAATATATTATTTTAATAATACATACTATCTATTTTCCTATCATCGATTTTCCATACAAACTAAAAACCTTAAACACAGCTCAGAACTGTCGACAATACAATATAAACCAAATAATGAAGTAAAATATTTACCCCTAGAGGATAAAAGCAATTAGGAGTTCATATAATTTCCCAAGATCAATTTTATTCCTCATAACAACTGTTGAACAACACAAATTAGCATACGGCAGTTTTATGCATCGATCTGGTATAGATATGTTTTAATATTTAAATAATTTTGCTTTATTGAAGTACTGTGTGCAAAATATAGAAATATATGAATTTGTGTAATGATACGTGTATGCGATTGTTAGGTTAACGTGTAACCCACCTAGATTCACTGTATAATAAATTACTCTCAAATAATAGTACATAAGTTACAATTTCTAGTAGTGTACTAAGAATTCTAAAATAAAATTTGAGCTCTTTTATACTGAGAAGGAGGGACATAATGATGAAAGTTATTTGATGCAAAATGGGAAGAGCGATCAAAAAGACGAGACGCTTCAAGCTGGTACATTACACTAAATTGGCAATTATAAATGTTCCATCTGTTGTAAGAACGACATTATTTCAAATGTCAGCACATCCAGAAAATTAATGTTTTTTATATCCTACGTGTATTATAACGTAAGCCTCCATTTTTCTTGTGAGATTAATGAAATGGTGTGCGTATTTTGTACGCCAAGTTTTTCTTGTTCTAGAAAAACAATTGAGACGAAAGAACACATTCAACATATAAGAGAAAGACAGTTCGAAACTATAATGCACGCTATGCTTTTCTTGCTATCCACCAATTAGGACGAACTTGGAATGCATACCTTTCATAGTATGTAGAATAAGAGACAGACAGCTCGAAATTGCAATCAACTAATCTCTTGCTTTCAATTTTCTTAAAAATGTAGGAGAAGTCGTTGAAATGAAACTTTATCGTAAAGTTTCCAAACAGTCTATGTATGACACACGAGCAGTTTCGTAAGTATGTGCTGCAATAAATTTGCGAATTTACTACTGCCCTTGCAGTATTCAATAATATGCAGTATATCCCAATAATAATTGTGCTGCAGCTGGGACAATTGTAGCTGTTGTTTTATTTCATTTAATCTGAATCCATACAAATTCCGGCACTAGAAATGCATGGAACAATCGAGCGAATACAGATCACAATAACAATAATTGTGCTGCTGCTGGGAGAATTGTAGCTGTTGTTTTATTTCATCAAATCTGAATCCATACAAATTTCGGCACTAGAAATGCATGGAACAATCGAGCGAACACAGATCCCAATAACAATAATTGTGCTGCTGGTGGGAGAATTGTAGCTGTTGTTTTTTTTTTTTTCATCAAATCTGAATCCATACAACTTCCGGTACTAGAACAATCGAGTGAACACAGTTGAACTGTTCATGTACAAATTATTAAATTAGTGATGTACAGTGAACAGTGATGTATACCTAGGATCTGCACTATAAGGTAATCACAGTCAAGATCTTTTTGAATAAAACATCTCTCCGGATATACATCGTGCGAAAAAGATGGAAAAAAGGTGTTAATTTATTTTAATATTGCACAATTTGTTGTAACATTGAAGATATTTGCATTTTATAAATCTTTTCCCATTTTGTGGTAAAATAGTTCTCATATATAAGAATATCTTATTTTTATACATGCATAAAATCTTGTATTGCAAAATAATATTATGGCAATGCTAAAAATTATATATAACTAGCGGGCCCGGCGCGCTTTGCTGCGCATTTCAATAATTTTTTGCAAAAGTTGCCCGCGGCTTCGCACGCAATTTCCCGTTGAAAACAGTACACTATATTCACTTATTCTTTTTCTATCACATTCTAAACATTGCTGGGATAATTGATAGTCGTTCCATCGTGAGCCTCTTGGGCGTATTATGAAGGTATGTACCATATTCCTGCCTCTATCTAGCTGTTACCCACGGCTTTGCACGCAAATCTTAAGAACCGAAGTCCTTATATTACTTAGTAAATTTTTTTTTTTACTATAATAAATTTTAGATTAAATTAGTTATATCTCCGATGCCACGATTGAGCTTGCTTTGTTGTCTCGATCGAGAGAATATGTACACACGGAGTTTTGAGAACCATACTTCTGTCAAAAAAAACAACTAAGGTTGATTTTATATAACATTCTTTATATTTGTAGCCAACGTAAGATAGTAATTATGATATCTGCATTACTCTTCTGATCAAGCATGAGCATGGTTTATATTAAATAAATATTGCAGTTAAAGGTGAATTTTTACGTCAAATTTGAATTGTATTATCTGGATAGTAAAGTCTATGTTTAACAGTGATTGCAAAAAACAGTTTAAACAAAATTTGTCGTTTCTCTTAAGCTTACTCTATGCTTTAAAACTATAAGTGTAATATATGTTTACAAAGAACAGCTGATTAAAAATTTGAAAAGACGTTAACATATGTTTGCTGCAATGCATTTCTTATGGGTATTTCTGTAACCAGTGGGGCGGAATCCTGAATCGGGAAAGGGATGGGCATAGCTTATAAACCTTCTCCGTGGAAAAATACATATACGTACAAATTTTCATCATGATCGGTCCAATAGTTCACGATTCCATAAAGGACAAACATACAAACATTCATTTTTATATATATAGATATATATATATATATATATATATATATATATAGATTAAATTAAAATTAGTTTACCCTTTTTTTAAACGAATTATAAAGAGATTTCTCCTCCATTTATACAGGTTCATAATACCATTTACTGTTCTAAAAACTTAAACAGTAAATTTTGGAAGATATGAAAATTTGTGAAAAAATCAATAAAAATATACACGGAGTGCACGTTTTTTAAACAACTATTTTTAAATTTTCTATTTTAAAATTAGTATTTTCATATATACTAACATTCACTATGACGAGATTTATGGTTGCCATTATAAATTAGTATACAGGTTGGAGATTTTTTATTTCCTTTTTTAGTTTGTTTTGAAACATGTTAAAAATGTATTACAACAGTAATTTAAGTTCTAATTCTTAAAATGGGCGTTGGCAACACTGTTTGAGAGGAAATGGTAATAACATTACTTGAAATGGTGTTTATCCGTTTAAAAATAGCCCTCATTTACCCATAATCGGTGTTTTGGTCGTTAGGGGCATTCTTGCACTGAACAACACCAAAATGTAAAGACTGAAAAGCCTACATGAATTATTCTACTAAAATCAGTTTTTGAACTCACGCAGTATTAAAGTAGCACTATTTCAACCTCTGGAAAACCACTTGTAATTAATTAACTAAGAAGTTAGCCTCAAATGGTTTGTCTTGAGAAAAAATTAACAATGTCAACAGTTCCATTTTTGACTATCTCACCTCAAATTGTATCGGGTTTATATTATTAGAACTTGACATTTTATGTATGCTATGAAGAATGAATGGGAGCCAATTTCAAAGAATGGTCGTAAATTTTCAGGTGTAACTCGATAAACCATTTTGAAATATTTATACCCTGACCCCACCTCCCCCCCCCCCTAAATAATAGTGAACAGCTGTATCGGTGAAACTTACTTTGTTTTCCTCTTCTGTGGATGAAACACTGGTCAAGTTTGAGTAAATGGTAACATTTAAGTACAAATACTAATAACGCCTAGAGTAGTCCGCGCCAAAGTAGTCCCGATGATAGATGTTGCGTCTCAACCCCTATATATACCCCGCACTCAACATCACGGTTGCCAGTTTATGAAAAATTACTGAACCGTATCAAAACATCAGGGAAAAGCTTATGGTCAGCAGCGATATGGCAACACCGCTTCAAACGTCATAGGACTACTTTTGTGCGGGCTACTGTAGTGAATTTTCTTCAGCCTGCAGAATTGATGAAGGGTGCTGTGGTAATACCTATGTATTGCATGCCAACACCATACGCAGTCACTGGCACCCACAATATAGACAATTAGATGTAATACCTGACCTTTGGAGCCCCTGGAGCTCTGGCAATCATTGTGTTAATTCATGTTTAGGCCTACTCCCGGTAGACTAACAGCCCCCTTCCATATCCATGACATTGTATGTTTGAGGATTAGACTTAATGGTAATATTTAAGGAATCCTATTTTTCTAGCGAAGCCCGGCTGAATTTTTTTATTTATATACCATTGGTGGTCTTTTTGTACAGTGGGTTCCAAATCTTATGCACACTGAAGGGATTTTGGAAACTATAAGAGATACAGCAAAGATTAAATGGACAAAGTTGTACACAGTAACAAGACCAATAAATTAATGTGCTCAAGTTGACTATTAGTTGCTTCGTTCATTCGCTGCGCTCAAAAATTGCTTTTGGTCAAAACTGTTAAACCGTCACAGTTATCTTATTAGTACATATATAGAAACGTTTTCAAGTGAAATCTGCATACAATTTCTTCTTTTTTTTAATAAAAAAATGTCAAAACCAGCAAAGTGGAGGTGTAGGGTCGAGTGAATTGTTATAAATGCAACGACCCATCTTTTTACGTAATCGCAAGAAAGTATATTTTTTACCGATTCCAAAAATACCATATACAGTATGTTATACTTTCGTGTTAGTCATCAAATAATTGATAAGAATACGTTTTTGTACGGTTGTATGGTGTTTTGTATATAAATATGTTACAGTGATATCTATTTGTTACGTGTATATGTATATAACACACGTAACAGCCAGTCTTCGTGTACAGTCACTCAACACCAAGCTCGTGTTTCTGAATACCAACCGGTTTAGTTGCAGTATATGCAGTTGGATGAATATTTGCCGCCAAGCCGCGTGTATAACCGATGATTCATCAAGTGTAGGAACCCGCGCTATTTTTGACACCCATAACTGTTACAGCAGTTAAACTTTACGGCGCGGTAAATCTTTACTTAATCGGCTAAATAATTTTATACGCGACTTATAAATAGTTGACGGCCGTTGTTAACGTTTTATGTCTCGGTTCCCTGAAAGTCTTTTAAAACTTCTCTAGCTTTATATAGTGTTATATACGGTCATGTAGTTGGCAAGCGTGTTCACATTTTTCATGCGCTTTTGGAACCACTTTTTAAAACAATGCACCGTTGTAAAATAAAATTACGTTTGTCGATATTACATTGTAATTCCATTTTGTAAATTAGAGATTCTTTCGAGTAGATACAAGTTTACGCTAAACATAATTTTTATTTATTATGTATCTACGACAGTCATTTTATGAGAAAATCAAAACGTATGCCCGCAATTGTCATCACTTGACGACGTACCAACGCAGTTGACATATAAAACTAATATTTTTTATGAACAGTCTGTAAAAAGACAAACCTCTGTAGAAGGGATCTCGCCAAATCCGATTCTAAATCGTGCCATTGAATGTTCTCTGTAGGGAACGGGGAGTGAAGAAAATAAACTCACGGTTTTCAAGTTTTTGTCTCGATTGGGGGTAATGTTACCGAGATAGTTGTCCCTAGGGGTGACAACACTGAGCAAATGTTGACTGTTTAATTACGGTACACTGTTTGTTGTACGACCACCACATGCGGATTTGTAGTTTGTGTTATAGTGACGTTATGTTTAAAATGCAGCAAAACGGGTGTTTTATTACACATAACCTACATTGTTGTCAAGATACCTACTATGTGGTTTGCCGATGTTCCAGTAAAAGTTTGAAATAGACACAATGAAAACCTGATTACGTAGATACTAATTACAGGTATTAGGCAACTTTAAAGTGATCCCAAATGAAAATTATGTATTTGGGAAATACACTAACACTAAGATAAACCTTTACGTATTTTATTAAATAACATTTTATTTTAATACCTGCTGTCTTTGAATTTGATTAACATGGATAACTGAACTCTAATTGTCATACATTTTATAACATTTCTAAAAATTAAAGTTTTCTTATTTTTTCCAATCAATTAAAAAAAAACATTTTAAAGAAAATTTCGCAATTTTCGAGCGCGCTTTTTTTCTGGTTCTTGAGTAAAGAACGGGAGTTACTAACAGTGTAATAGTGATGAACAAAGTGTAAACGCCGCGCAAGTTTTATAATTCCCGTTAGAATACAATTATTTTTTTACACTTATTTGAATTTCAACAAATTTAGAATATTTTTTTAATGTTCCCTCAAATAGGTTTGAAAAGCTATTACAATAGTTGTGATTGTGTGATCTACACTTATGGTAGCCATTTTTAAAAAGCTTTATATCGTTAATAATTTATTTACCAAGATGTTAGTGATGTTACTTAAAATGATGTACAGCGGAACCCGGATTTACATTATGCAAATGTCGTTATTCAGAATCGTTAACTTGAGTCTGTATGTATGCACACGCCGGGTGTTGGCGACAAAACCATTTTGTACGATTTCTCTTGGTTATTGGGGGAGGTGGAATTAGGGGTCGTTTAACATTTTTCGTTGAATACTTTACCCATAATCAATTTGATCTAGTTCACAGCTGTTTTAGCCTGTCGGTTCTTTAAGCCATTCGATTTTTGAAATTATTGTTTTATGGGAGCATAATTTTCAATATATACTAATTTATTTTATTCAATTTCATGGTATGACGTAATCGGTATATTATTGTGAATAAGCTAATAATAATGTTTTCTGTTTAGTTAGTTTAGACATTAAACTGAAACAATATACACATGAAATTAAATAATATTTATGTCTTTCCTACTTTGCAAGAAATAAAGCGGAAAATTAAAATGTATTTTGTTAAAAATAAAAATAAATTGCGTTTGATTGACAGTAGGCCAACAATTATTTGCGCTTATGATTTAAAGTAGGCCAAAAATTAATTGCGCTTATGAGTGATAGATAGTAGGCCAAAAATTGATTGCGCTTAAGATTGATTTTAGGTCTCATACTATAGCCTACGGATGTTAAATCCTATCTGATTATACATGGTAGTGAAAAATAATTACACCAATGCACAATATTTATGCAGTAAATGTACATAATCTATAAATGCATGTATTAATGCATTTGATAATAACATTAAAATCTTTGAAGATTATACAGAAATCGTATGGAGGCTCCCTAGTACAACTCAATCAACCTCTCCATTCATCTGGTAGCGTGGCCGAGCGGTCTAAGGCGCTGGTTTAAGGCACCAGTCTCTTCGGAGGCGTGGGTTCGAATCCCACCGCTGCCACTATACTTTTTGCCAGTTGCTACCGGTTTCGTTGTGTGCGAAATGGCTAATAATTGGTGCATCCTCATTTATGTTTTGGTTATTTATGTTGCAAATTAGTCTA
Source organism: Homalodisca vitripennis (assembly GCF_021130785.1). Classification (NCBI taxonomy): domain Eukaryota; kingdom Metazoa; phylum Arthropoda; class Insecta; order Hemiptera; family Cicadellidae; genus Homalodisca; species Homalodisca vitripennis. Next base: position 97,967,382 of record NC_060213.1, on the reverse strand, counting down.
TGTGTATTTTTGGTGATGAAGACATAGTGGTGTATCCTGTTTGGTGCAGTCAATTAAATTTTGGCACGTGACACTTCCCGTCCATCGCTTCTCTCATGAATGAGAAGACGTGTTTACCTTGAATTAGTCTGGATTCGAACGTTGAGTCATCATTACTTCCGAACATTAAATTTCACGTTCGCGTTTGTGGTGGGTAAACTGTAATGAAATGCATTACAGTATTTTTTTAAATATTTTTTAAACAAATGTTATAACGATTATCAATTATTTAGGAATATTACAGTATATTTAAATTTTGGACCTTGAAATTAAAAAAAAAAAATGTGTGTGTAGACTGCAATTTCGCTTTTTTATTTTATACGTATGACAATAAATATAAATTATGATTAATGTGTCTTGAGTATTGTTTGTGTATTGAGTATTGTTTGTGTATTGAGTATAGTTTGTATTATATAGACTATCTTATTGACACTCTCTCAAACTTCTCTATCAAACTATTTAATTTGTTAGGTCAAGATAAATTAAGAAGGTTCATATAAAAATAGGTAGGCTATATATTGTTTAATTAACGTTCTGTCTGTTAGTAAAAATCAAAAACAAATAATAAACAATTTGAAATTAATAAATATATAAAATACAAATTTTGTTTAATACCAAGTGTATTGTTTATTTCGTTATGGAGTAGTAAAGGGTTTACTGACCGTCATTCTTCAATTTAAATGCACTATATAGTTAAGTTAAAATTAATATTGTTTAACAGGTGATTATTAATTTGACTACTGAAATTACTTGATATATTTTGTTGTTTTTAAAGCTTGCTATGAAACTTGTTTCAACGCTTGCATGTTGTATTTCCAAATTGTCTTTGCATTTTCTTTCTCTTATTTATTTATTAATCATATATTAAACATATAATTAGTTATTTTTCACATTTGTATTGTTTATTTTTCATACTTTAAGTGGTTTTGTTTACTACTAAAATCAACAACAAAGAACTATTAACTTCAGTAATTAAATGTAATGAATATATAAATAATAAGAGTTCTGCTTTGTGTGATAAACTTTGTAAATCAGATAAAACAAAGTCGGCGACTAAGATGCTCCACACGAACTCTATACATCGTTTCGACATAGAGATCCCCAGAAAAGAAAATAGGTATAGTGTAATCTAGGTGAAGAGGTATTGTGCACCTTATGAAACAATGAGAGTACTTCTTCACCTTTTGTAGATTTCAGACACTGCACTAAGAGGAAGGTGAAATTGAGCTAAACTCAACACTCACATTGATGTGACCCTTCCCACCGTAGCGACGTTGTGCACACTTAATGTAATTTAATTGTTTTTCCCTAAAAGGTAATAAAGTTAAAATAACTTCGTGAAGGTATTAGTAGCTGATATGTTTTTAATTAGAAGCCAATACTTAAGGCAGATCATAACCAAAGTGTTTTATACTAGAGAATAGTGTATTGATAATAATACAGAAGTAGGGATATTATAATAAATTCGTCTGCGTATTCATACATTTATTGCAGCGGTGCTTAATTTTTCTAACCAATTTTGGAGATAAGTGTATTGTATATAAGTCTGTGTATATAATTTGCCTTAGTCTAAAATCGGTATTTCTTTTACTGTATTGAAGTTCATTATTCTGTTTAGTTAATTAAATAGTTATTTAACTTTAATGAAAACCACACCCAGAGTCCAAAACCACCCCCACTTATTCCAAATTCTATTAGCTAAGTGTTTACGAAGCCTTTTACTTGAGGGAATGACAAATTTTATTTCTGTTTGTCGGTCCACACAGTATCTCGAGAACAAATTGACGCCGTATAGACTTGAAATTGTACACGAAGCCTCATGCAACATCGTGTTTTATGGTGGAGCATGTTATTCCACGGGATTTAAATGAGCGTTAGCGAATACTTACATATTGGTCTTGTTGGTAACAATGATGTCATCGAGAAACATCACAGAAGACATACATTTGTAAACAAACTACAGCGATATGACATAGTAACAACATAATTACGGAGTCTAATGAAATGAGCTGGGCTTTACATTTTGCACGCAACGTCAGCGAAGCTTGTTTACGCGACGCGATTACAAGAAATTTTATCTTGTAATTCTATTTCCTAAATAACAATCTTTCGTAACATTAATAACAGTAAGAGTAGTACACCAAATCTTGGTGTACTACTCTTACTACAAATACTGCTATAATTATTTGAATGTATCTCGTTTTCAAAAGTACTAATATATTAAAAATTAACACCGATTACGTTAATATATCAAATGATGTATTGTTTAGTTTGATTTTTGTAAAGAACCCCCGTTTTTTAAGAATAATTATTCTCCAATTCATGATTTAATCAAGTATACCTAAATTTATTGAAACAAAAATTTATAAAAACGTGTAATTTGTATATGATTCGATTACTGTTTTCTGTGTTTATATTAATTTGCAGTATAAGTTAATTGTAAAGTATATTTTCTAACGACGTGACTGTACAATTTAATGCAGCCGTCATTATACGTGTGAATCAGACTAATGTGTCAGTTTGCCGCCACCTCCGCCTGCACCGTGGAAACAGTGCAGTTAATGTTTGCACTGTCAGCTGTGTGTTGGTGTATTGTGGGTGGGTGGGTGGAGAGGGGGGTGATTGTGCCGTTCCCATGGTGACCGAGTGCTGCTTGTCTATTTATATCGCGATGCCTTACAATTACCCCTCCTCTCCGCCCCGCACCCCGCGCCACTCTCTGTCTTGTTGTCTTGTGATGTTGATAGTGTTATCTGCTGTTAACAACGCTAAAACTGAACAGCACGCGTCCCTCGGTCACGTGTTGTCGTGTCGCAAAGATAGTCAGTTTGGGATTACTTGGGATTCACGTTTGTAGACACACTATAGCGTGGGGAGGGGTGGATCGGTCTTTTCTGAGTATTATGCTTAATACAGGATGTGTGGAATTGGACCAAACTGTCCTGATATTTGGTTAATGTATTTGTTTATTCATCCTATCAGACAAGTAACATATGTTGTTTCAATCTTTAGTTATTTTTTAATTATCTTTAATCATACATGAAAAAGATTATTTTGAATTATTATTAATACCAATGAAATATTATATTAAATAATGCCGTTTAACGGTCCGAAAATTTAATGTATGTAATAAACTTAGTTGCCTCCCTTATCATGTTTAGGCTGTTTTGTTTAGCATGAGTCCGTTTTATCTTTAGTTTTTACGATACAATTGTCTTATCTATGAGACAGTTATACTTAACTCGTGGAAAATAATATTTGTCACAACTAGCACTGTTGTTTTACTTTAAAATACCACTTACTCTAATTTTACTACGTATAGAATTGTTGAAAAGGTTTTAATTTTGTTTTATTGTTATTAGTTAAGGTTTTATTTGTTTATTAGTTATTCAAGCCTAGTCCAGAAAGGATAGAATCTGTGGCAATAGGGCTTGTGTATTCTATTTAATCATCACTTTAGCTTCTTTTTTTTGTAATAAATTGTTCGTTCTATGTGATACGTAGTCTTTTATATGTAGGGAACGATTAATATGTCTTGAATAGTTAAATTTGAAGTACACTTGTGGTTCGCAACTACTATTCATTGAAGTAATATACAATTCCTCTTGTTTTAACCAAACATTATTTTTTTTTTAACTTTCACCGAAAATATCAATACGTTGATTGTGAGTAGTGTGCAATGTTTGTGGTTGAAAGTAGTACAGTATACCTAGTTTACGGAAAGAAGGGTGTAGGCCCATTTACCAGACATTGCAGGGCGAATTGGCGTAATGGACGTTATTTCGATAGTATCAGTAAGATTATCAAGTTGACGAAACGTTTTTCAGCAGTAATATTGATTCAGTCCATCGTATGAGGACAAAATCAATTCTCGATGTTATTTCCCGGAAATTATTGGGTAATTGGCGTAATGCACGCATTCCAATACCATAATAAAGTTCACGGAACGTTTTTCAACAGTAATACTGATTCAGTCCATCGTGTCAGGACACCATCAATTCTCGATGTTATTTCCCGGAAATTGTTGGGTAATTGGCGTAATGCACGCATTCCAATACCATAATAGAGTATAAAGTCGACGGAACGTTTTTCATCAGTAATAGTGATTCAGTCCATCGTGTCAGGACACAATCAATTCTCGATGTTATTTCCCGGAAATTGTTGGGTAATTGGCGTAATGCACGCATTCCAATACCATAATAGAGTATAAAGTCGACGGAACGTTTTTCAACAGAAATACTGATTCAGTCCATCGTGTCAGGACACAATCAATTCTCGATGTTATTTCCCGGAAATTGTTGGGTAATTGGCGTAATGCACGCATTCCAATACCATAATAGAGTATAAAGTCGACGGAACGTTTTTCAACTGTAATACTGATTCAGTCCATCGTGTCAGGACACAATCAATTCTCGATGTTATTTCCCGGAAATTGTTGGGTAATTGGCGTAATGCACGCATTCCAATGCCATAATAGAGTATAAAGTCGACGGAACGTTTTTCAGCAGAAATAGTGATTCAGTCCATCGTGTCAGGACACAATCAATTCTCGATGTTATTTCCCGGAAATTGTTGGGTAATTGGCGTAATGCACGCATTCCAATACCATAATAGAGTATAAAGTTCACGGAACGTTTTTCAACAGTAATACTGATTCAGTCCATCGTGTCAGGACACAATCAATTCTCGATGTTATTTCCCGGAAATTGTTGGGTAATTGGCGTAATGCACGCATTCCAATACCATAATTGAGTATAAAGTCGACGGAACGTTTTTCAACAGTAATACTGATTCAGTCCATCGTGTCAGGACACAATCAATTCTCGATGTTATTTCCCGGAAATTGTTGGGTAATTGGCGTAATGCACGCATTCCAATACCATAATAGAGTATAAAGTCGACGGAACGTTTTTTCAACAGAAATACTGATTCAGTCCATCGTGTCAGGACACAATCAATTCTCGATATTATTTCCCGGAAATTGTTGGGTAATTGGCGTAATGCACGCATTCCAATACCATAATAGAGTATAAAGTCGACGGAACGTTTTTTCAACAGTAATACTGATTCAGTCCATCGTGTCAGGACACAATCAATTCTCGATGTTATTTCCCGGAAATTGTTGGGTAATTGGCGTAATGCACGCATTCCAATACCATAATAGAGTATAAAGTTCACGGAACGTTTTTCAACAGTAATACTGAATTCAGTCCATCGTGTAGGACACAATCATATTCTCGATGTTATTTCCCGGAAATTGTTGGGTAATTGGCGTAATTGCCATTCCAATACGCATAATAGAGTATAAAGTCGAAACGTTTTATTCATATATATATATATATATATATATATATATATATATATATATATATATATATATATATATATATATCGTTCTCTTATGTTAATAAAGCTTAATAATTTATTTTTTACTGCGGGCAAAATTAAATTTATTTATTGATTTGTGCTCTAATGTGTTCTATGTGTTATATTTTAGATTATCAGAAATATGCGATCTGTTTATATGGTTAAGTCTAAATTAATATTGTTAGATTCTTTATTATTTTACTGTCTGGGCGATAAATCCCAAATAATCATCTAATTTCAGCAATCATCTGATGATTAAAATAATCAACGTTGTATCATTAATATATGTAAAGTATCGTTTCGTAATTTACTTTGGTTTTGTATAATGTATTTTTATCAATTTGTTATGTATGGAACTGAATCTTAATAACAGTGTTTCAAACGGGGCTTCACTAAATAATTTGGGTCTTGACGTCAAAATAAAAGAAATTAGTTATTATTACTTAACAATGTTTGGGACTTGATACAGAGAGAAAGGTGTAGGATGTGTTTGTTACAAGTTGGGGTAGATTGAACTTACCCGCTCTTGGTGATAGTTACATAACAGTGAGTGGGAGGAGGCGGTAGGGAACGAGTTGAGGTAATATTTGACAAAACATTACCTACAGATTTGATCTGCGGCCGCTATTTCGGTCTTGACGCAATCGCTGATGACGCACGGCGCTATTGTTTGCCTTTCTCTGAAATTTACAACAATTTCGGTCCCATTCGGGCACCCGATTTGAATATAAGATGGTTGAACCCTTAATACAATTGTTGCCTTTTTGCGCAGCACTCGGGCTACAGTGAAGCCAATAAATGTCTTTATGATATTAAAAGAGGGTGGGTGTCACAATAAAGGGGTATTTGCATGGGTCTTACTGTTTTCGGCACAATAGATTACTTGATTGGGACGGTTAGGTATTTTTGATACCTGCAATTTAATACCCAATTATCCATTTTTTGATACATGCAACTATGATAATAACGGAATTTCTTGTAATCCAACTAGTTGATTGGCTTTGATAGATGAAACTATGAAGATAAGTGAATTTCTTGTAATTCACCGAGTTGGCTATCGGCTTTTGATAGATGCAACTGTGGAGATAACTGATTTATTGTAATTCACCTGTTGAATATCAGTTTTGACAGATGCAACTCTGAAGATAATTGAATTTCTAGTAATTCACCGAGTTGGCTATCGGCTTTTGATAGATGCAACTGTGGAGATAACTGATTTCTTGTAATTCACCTGTTGAATATCAGTTTTGACAGATGCAACTATGAAGATAACTGAATTTCTTGTAATTCACCGAGTTGGCTATCGGCTTTTGATAGATGCAACTGTGGAGATAACGGATTTCTTGTAATTCTCCTGTTGAATATCAGTTTTGACAGATGCAACTATGAAGATAAGTGAATTTATTGTAATTCACCGAGTTGGCTATCGGGTTTTGATAAATGCAACTATGGAGATAAGTGATTTCTTGTAATTCACCTGTTGTATATCAGTTTTGACAGATGCAACTATGAAGATAACTGAATTTCTTGTAATTCACCGAGTTGGCTATCGGCTTTTGATAGATGCAACTGTGGAGATAACGGATTTCTTGTAATTCACCTGTTGAATATCGGTTTTGACAGATGCAACTATGAAGATAACTGAATTTTCGTAATTTACCTAGTTGGCTATCGACTTTTGATAGGTGTAAGCAACTATAAAGATAACTGAATCTCTTGTAATTGAACTAGTTGGTTATCGGCTTTTGATGGATCTACCTACCAATATAACTGAATTTCTTGTGATTTATTTAGTCGGAGATCGTTCTTTGAGGGAAAAGTTCGAGACTCAGGCGTACAGAGATGATTATGTCCATCTGAGAGGAATATCCGCGGGATGCCACGTCACTAACCGAAATGTATCGACATACTGATGAGAAGGCAACAACTAAAAATATCAATGAAGTAACTAGGTCGAATGATGTATTCGTCACTGAGGGTGGGTTTATCATCAGATACAGTGACAGTTATCAAGCATATGGCTGACAATCGTCTGAACCGCATAACATCTAGCTCTTTGTTTTGAATGGTACAGATTGAAACAGAGCTCCTTTTTACTTTTTTTAAACTGGTAAGACTAAGAGTATCCCATTGCCCATGATATGTCGGCAAGCGGTATACGTCATAGATGTCCTGTCACTTGGGAAGTAGTACTATTTAAGTCACTTCAGATTTAAATTCCTCAGCAAAGAGGCCTACTTCAATGCTAACAAGAATCACTTCGGTGATAACCTCAGGAGTGGAGACCTCAACAATTTATTGACACATTTCTTATGAAGTAATTGCTTCTGAATCCTCGTAAAAAGTCAATTTATTGTCATTGTCATTTGTTATTGGATCATCGACACAGCCGAGCTTACCTAGTTACAAATCTCAATCACCAATTGCATCAACCCTTTATTGGCTGAGCGTTAGCGAAGCCTATCTCTCGAGCAGCTAATTTCATTAGTGTATGCCTGTCTGTCCGCATGAGAATGGAATGAAATAACCTATAGACTTGAAATTTTACATCAAGCTTCATATCTATGTAAACAGCATCGAGTTCAATGATGAAGCATGTCACTCTAACCATAGGTTAGCGAACATTTTTACATTAGGTAATCGTGATGACAACGTGGAAATCGTACAATAAATACATTTGTAAACAAACTGTGTACAATCATATTGCATTTTAACGTGTGACAAAATATAATGCATGATGTACCCTAACTATCCACAAGAATCTCGAGAAAGATTTTTTAAATTTTTATGACAATTGATTCTGAATCAACAAAAATGAGTTGTAATTATGATGGTGCGCCCCATTGAAAGCCATCACCCTGTAGCTTGGTACAATTTCTGTTTTTGGAGAATTAAAAATTTCTGTTCTGTATGAAATTTTAACATGTGACATAGCGAAACACGTAGCTTAATGAAATGAGCTACATACTTGAAATTTTCCATGCAACCTCAGCGAAATGTTTTCTTTGATAGCCAAAAGGGGTAAAGTTCCAACTGTTATAATAATGGGTACAGAGGACAGTTTTATTAGTGTTATGTTTCAACCTGGAACCGTACGCAACATTGATTGTGATTTGAGGAGCTGAGAAAACCAAACAAAATTAAATAATAGTATTTGTTCTGTGTTTTGGATCTTTAATTTTCAATCAAATTTTAAATAATTGAGTCGTTTGTAAACTTTATGCTCCATCGAAAATATTTTCCATCGTGCGGGTTATTCTGTATTGGTAGGGTTTATAATAAATGTTTTGGCTCCAAGAAATACTACTTATGTTACTCACTGTATAATGTGCGTATTAGTGGGTGGGGGAATCATACACACACGCACGCGTGCGTGTAAGTCTTTATGTTCGCCAAACAAAGACTTCCTAGTAAGAAAGCTATAGAACATACATTTTCATACTTTATAAACATCTAGAAGTAATTATTTTCGAATAAGAAGAGCTCCACCTTCAATGAAGTCTAGAAGTAAGTTGAAAATAAGTATACAATAAAAATAGTTTTATAAGGCAAAAATTTAGATATAATTTGTGTTCCGGATACTTGGCGTCTTTAGTGTAAAGAACTAACTTTAACACATTTCGAGAGAAGTCCTCAAACATTTTTGCACTATTTTCAAACTATCCATCCAATAATAAATAAATTTATAACGGCGTGGAAATTGTTTCACTATTCTGTTTGTACCAAAAGTTTTTTTTTTTTACGGTGCACATAAGTTTATTTTACAAATCCATATTCAATTCAGATCCCGGAAGGAAACTGCACAAGTAAGCTGAAACCGTCCGAATGAGAAACGCACGCATTTGGTTGGAAAGTATCAGAATGGAAACAGTAGGCCTACGTAAACTGATTGGCGGCTAAAACGTGAACGGCTTATCAACGAAGAAAGGCTGCCTTAAAAGATGGAAATCTGTGATGTCGTGATGAAAATGTGTCCGTCCATTTTACCTTAGTGACCGGTGTAGCTGGTAACCAATACTCGTAATAGTTGTATCTGTGCAAAGGTTAGTCTTTGAATGTTATCTTAAATTAGTTGAAACATTTATACGAAACTTATTAACGTCCATGCTATGGTGAGAAGGGTCAATTACATGTGAATGTCACTTAACTCCTGGAATATGTGACAGCGTCACATTCTAGACGCAGCACTAAGAGGAAGGTGAACTTGAGCTAACCTCAACATTCACAATAACCTATCGTTACAAAGCACGAAGTGATGCTTCAGCTACTGTATCAAATTACATTTAAATGTCACTTAACTCCTGGAATATGTGACAGCGTCACATTCTAGACGCAGCGCTAAGAGGAAGGTGAACTGGAGCTAACCTCAACATGCACAATAACCTATCGTTACAAAGCACGAAGTGATGCTTCAGCTACTGTATCAAATTACATGTGAATGTCACTTAACTCCTGGAATACGTGACAGCGTCACATTCTAGACGCAGCGCTAAGAGGAAGGTGAACTGGAGCTAACCTCAACATTCACAATAACCTATCGTTACAAAGCACGAAGTGATGCTTCTGCTACTGTATCAAATTACATGTGAATGTCACTTAACTCCTGGAATACGTGACAGCGTCACATTCTAGACGCAGCGCTAAGAGGAAGGTGAACTGGAGCTAACCTCAGCATTCACAATAACCTATCGTTACAAAGCACGAAGTGATGCTTCAGCTACTGTATCAAATTACATGTGAATGTCACTTAACTCCTGGAATATGTGACAGCGTCACATTCTAGACGCAGCGCTAAGAGGAAGGTGAACTGGAGCTAACCTCAACATTCACAATAACCTATCGTTACAAAGCACGAAGTGATGCTTCAGCTACTGTATCAAATTACATGTGAATGTCACTTAACTCCTGGAATATGTGACAGCGTCACATTCTAGACGCAGCGCTAAGAGGAAGGTGAACTGGAGCTAACCTCAACATTCACAATAACCTATCGTTACAAAGCACGAAGTGATGCTTCAGCTACTGTATCAAATTACATGTGAATGTCACTTAACTCCTGGAATATGTGACAGCGTCACATTCTAGACGCAGCGCTAAGAGGAAGGTGAACTGGAGCTAACCTCAACATTCACAATAACCTATCGTTACAAAGCACGAAGTGATGCTTCAGCTACTGTATCAAATTACATGTGAATGTCACTTAACTCCTGGAATATGTGACAGCGTCACATTCTAGACGCAGCGCTAAGAGGAAGGTGAACTGGAGCTAACCTCAACATTCACAATAACCTATCGTTACAAAGCACGAAGTGATGCTTCAGCTACTGTATCAAATTACATGTGAATGTCACTTAACTCCTGGAATATGTGACAGCGTCACATTCTAGACGCAGCGCTAAGAGGAAGGTGAAACTGGAGCTAACCTCAACATTCACAATAACCTATCGTTACAAAGCACGAAGTGATGCTTCAGCTACTGTATCAAATTACATGTGAATGTCACTTAACTCCTGGAATATGTGACAGCGTCACATTCTAGACGCAGCGCTAAGAGGAAGGTGAACTGGAGCTAACCTCAACATTCACAATAACCTATCGTTACAAAGCACGAAGTGATGCTTCAGCTACTGTATCAAATTACATGTGAATGTCACTTAACTCCTGGAATATGTGACAGCGTCACATTCTAGACGCAGCGCTAAGAGGAAGGTGAACTGGAGCTAACCTCAACATTCACAATAACCTATCGTTACAAAGCACGAAGTGATGCTTCAGCTACTGTATCAAATTACATGTGAATGTCACTTAACTCCTGGAATATGTGACAGCGTCACATTCTAGACGCAGCGCTAAGAGGAAGGTGAACTGGAGCTAACCTCAACATTCACAATAACCTATCGTTACAAAGCACGAAGTGATGCTTCAGCTACTGTATCAAATTACATGTGAATGTCACTTAACTCCTGGAATATGTGACAGCGTCACATTCTAGACGCAGCGCTAAGAGGAAGGTGAACTGGAGCTAACCTCAGCATTCACAATAACCTATCGTTACAAAGCACGAAGTGATGCTTCAGCTACTGTATCAAATTAAATGTGAATGTCACTTAACTCCTGGAATATGTGACAGCGTCACATTCTAGACGCAGCGCTAAGAGGAAGGTGAACTGGAGCTAACCTCAACATGCACAATAACCTATCGTTACAAAGCACGAAGTGATGCTTCAGCTACTGTATCAAATTACATGTGAATGTCACTTAACTCCTGGAATACGTGACAGCGTCACATTCTAGACGCAGCGCTAAGAGGAAGGTGAACTGGAGCTAACCTCAACATTCACAATAACCTGTCGTTACAAAGCACGAAGTGATGCTTCAGCTACTGTATCAAATTAAATGTGAATGTCACTTAACTCCTGGAATATGTGACAGCGTCACATTCTAGACGCAGCGCTAAGAGGAAGGTGAACTGGAGCTAACCTCAACATTCACAATAACCTATCGTTACAAAGCACGAAGTGATGCTTCAGCTACTGTATCAAATTAAATGATCTTTTCTCTATACTAAAATAGATGCAAGCATCAATCGTGTCAAGTTATTTAAATCTCAGTAATATACCTTAATTCCAGGTAGTATACACCTACTGCAGTATGATATTCCAATTTTAAGCGTACTAGGTTGACATAGAACTATTTTGGCACTTGTTTGTCTTGTTGGTTACGTAAGGTTAAAAATGTTGGTGAAAGAAATTATATTACTGATGAGTTACATTTACTGTAAGAATTTTCACTAAGTAACGTGTGTAGAAAATGCTATATCGGGTGTCATAAAAGTCCCACCCCGTGCCTATTAACTTTCATATGGATAGAGGTGGAGCCACTAACTTTGGGGATGTTTATATGACCAAGTGAGGAGTTTCTTGGTGTATGAAACTTTTTGACCCCTTTTCCCCAAATTGGGGTATTTTAGGGGTAAGTCAAAGTTTTTAAATAGGAACCCCTAGCAAGTGACACCTCATTTTAGAGCTGCTATAAAAAGAAGAAGAATGGCGCAAACTAGAGGTCTCTAATGTTACGCTATCAAATTTGGTGACAAATTAAAGTTTGAAGTTTTTATCAGACCATCACAGTAAGCAACATATAAAGTTATTGTAAATCAGATAAAACATTCACTCTCTAGTTATTTTGAGAACTTAGGACACAAAATCATAAAATAACTTATTACAAAAATCAATTATGATTAACATTGCATTTATTAGGTTTTTTTGTCTAACCGAAGCCCGTTGGGAAGTCCCGGGAATACCAATAGCTGGTTTTGCCATGTCAACTCTTATTGTTTACCAGTTAGTATGTGAGACACATTCAGACCACTTTGTCACAATAACTGAACTAAAAAATGGAGTCAAACATTTTTGTACGCAAAAAAAAAACTGCTCAGTTGGTCAAATAAATATCCTTCAAAGTAAATCACTATCTTTATTCATAAGAAAGTTAATTGGGAGGGAGAGGGACTTTTAAGACACCCGGTATAGTAAATAGTGTGTCATTATATTATCCGTTAAGTAAAAATTTATTTAATTCTGAGTAACGAAATATGCACCAAAATGAAAACAAGCAAAACAAATTTTGTAAACTACAAGCCTCGAGATATTAAAAAAAATTAAAATCAACATTTGCTAATACATGTAAAAAGACTAAAGTGAGTTGTTAAAACAATACTAACTGGAACGTTTAGAAAGGTTATACATTTGCAGCGTGTATTGTTGTATGTAGTAATGCAGTGCTTATGACTGCTATCCACATACAGTGTATCCGCTTGGTGGTGTGTGATGTGATATGTTCCAACTATTTGTAATTTAATTACTAATAACTATTTCATATCTTTATAATTTTTCTTTTTTGTTGCAGGTATGAAACATTTCTTTCAATAGTGAGTATATATAGATTTAACACATACACTTTGTCGCTCTAGTATACCGTGACGCTGAATTTACTCTATCAAACTTAAACATATGAATTTTCAGGTAAAAAATGGGAAAATTGATATAAAATATATCCTTATCTTGCCGTTTGTATCTATGTGTCTTTGTTTTGTTTTGTTTTTTCAAAAAAATAATTATTATATTTGCTTTGAATTGATGTATGAAATTCAAAGTTTGGAAATTTTAGTCCAATTAAGACATTTTCCTAAAGATTCAACCATGTCATCTTCATGACCAACTGTATAACTAAAAACATTGGAGGGTTTTTGAAACTGTTGTAACAATAGTAAAACATGGTTACTTTTTTAGTTGAGTAATTTAATAGGCATAGACCAAATTTATTTCGCCGATTTTTATCTCTGTTTATATTTTACTGCTTTTGTACGTTATATTCGTAACAATTCAAACTCCGAACTTGCTGATATCCATTGTGTAAATGGACTTTCCATTCTTAATGCTAGATTAGCTGTAAGATTATGTTCTCATCGGTTCTCACTTATAACAAATCCAAAGCTCTATGTTATCTCAGTCCATAATCGTCTCAGTAAAAGTGCTCAGTTTGGAAGGAAGACGGGCGATAATTTATCATGTTTATCTGTACGATTCTGTAAATCTATATATATGAATGTTTGTGTGTTTGCCCTTTATGGAATCGTAAACTATTTGACCGATCATTATGAAAATGTGTATGTATACGTATTCTTCCACGGAGAAGGTTTGTAAGCTATGTCCATTGATGTAACTCACCACCAAGCGGCGCTGCAAAAGATAAAAGGTTTAAAAGCGCCTGCACACTATAAACTGCAATTACGAGACAGTTACGTATATTACATAGCCAAACACTATTTAAGGGCGCTAAGTTATTATGTATATTTGTCTTTAAGATAAATTTCTGGTTGAACTTAAAGCTTGAGTGTTAGACCACTTTATAATAAAACACATTTACATGTACAATGGCTGTAAACATATACAGATTCTCTTGATCGTGGCAACAAAGCAAACTCTACATCGGCGTTGGAAATATAATTTACTTGAGCCAGACGTGCACATACACGGGTAACGCTTACGAAAAGCGTGCGAAGCCGCGGGAAACAGCTAGTGTATTATGTTTAGATGAAGTACACGCACAGTATATACAGATTTGTAGTCCCAAATGATTGCTTGACCTTGCTAGGTATGGTTGGGGGAGGTAACGGTTGCCAAGCGACGACCACGACACGTGTTTCAACTTACTCACTCCACCGCTCCATAACCTGCCCCACCAAACTGGCTCATGGTATTTCTTACAAAGCTGGAGCAATGCAATGTATATGATCTTGAGGAGGTAAAATGGCGAACCACCCGATTTTGCACTTTTCCTAGGGCTATTGAATTCATAGGGCTAAGGATGTTTATCGGTTCAAATAACTAATAAAGCAATTCGTAACTAATGTTTCATTTAAATTCCATGTTCATAATTAATTGTATTAACTCACTAATGATATAAATAATGATAAATGATATAATGTTATATAGATAGATAGATATATATATATATATATATATATATATATATATATATATATATATATATATATATATATATAGATTTTAACTAATTCCCAGATACACTGATAAGGTTTACTTGTGGTTGTTCCCATATTAACGATGGAAGAATCACGAAAATTGGTTTAATTTGTTGTAAGTTTTTTTCTTTAAAGTAACCGTGTTACTTTGATCCCATTTCTTTCACTATTGCTTCCTTATTAACTCAGTAAAATAAGGCAAAATAAGGATGCAACCTCGGAATGAAAGATAATAAGCTAAATATTTGCGTACGTCTTTATTTTGATGCTATAAAACTTACCTCAAAAGTCTCATATAATCACGTGTACGCGACTTTTGAGCTAAGTTTTATAGCATCAAAATAAAGACGTATGCAAATTTTTAGCTTATTATCTTTCATTCCGAGGTTGCATCCTTATTTTACCGGACTATATGTACAATAATTCCCTGCTCATAGGATAGTAGCTCGCAACCCATTGAAACAGACGGTCGTCACTAAAAGGACAGTAGTTCGTTACTCATAAGACAGTAGTTCCTCACGCATAGGACAGTAGTTCGTCACTCATAAGACAGTAGTTCGTCACTCATAAGACAGCAGTTCGTTACTCATAAGACAGTAGTTCGTTACTCATAAGACAGTAGTTCCTCACTCATAGGACAGTAGTTCGTTACTCATAAGACAGTAGTTCGTCACTCATAAGACAGTAGTTCGTTACTCATAAGACAGTAGTTCGTCACTCATAGGACAGTAGTTAGTCACTCATAATACAGTAGTTCGTCACTCATAAGACAGTAGTTCGTTACTCATAGGACAGTAGTTCGTTACTCATAAGACAGTAGTTCGTCACTCATATGATAGTAGTTCCTCACTCATAAGACAGTAGTTCGTTACTCATAAGACAGTAGTTCCTCACTCATAGGACAGTAGTTCGTTACTCATAAGATAGTAGTTCGTCACTCATAAGATAGTAGTTCGTCACTCATAGGACAGTAGTTCCTCACTCATATGATAGTAGTTCGTCACTCATATGACAGTTGTACTCGCTACCTATGATTACATAGGTTATTGTTATCTAATCTTTTGAAAGCCCTTACAAAGCAGTGTCATGACCCGGATGGAATGTGGGGCGTCATTGCATTAAAAAAGAAGTTTAGGATTATTTTTGGATAAGTCTTTTTCTGATCATAGGTGGCAGTCCAGGCACCGTCTGTTGGTATACTATTTGGTCCCTCCCAATCCTTCGGTATCTGTTATACTTATTTCCTACTTCTGCAGGTTGTATCGACGGACATTGTGTGTTCAGTTGGGAGTAGCTGGTTGGTAACATTGGAGACGTATTTACCGGGCCATGCTGAGCTTCTTATTATTCAAAAATTAGTAATACTACTTCATGTATTAACATGTATTTCTATTTTTAACTAGCAAGTTGAGGGCGATAGTTATCTTCATCAACGACCAGGGTATATATCGTTCTATTTTATATGGAATCATTGAAGATGCTTGGGAAGCGTCGGTAGTGAAGTCAGTCCGTGAAGGTGTGTTTTATGGCGATAGAATTATCTGACATAACTACCATCCGCGTCATTTCGACTAGACTGTGGGAAAATCCGACGTTGATTGATGGTCCGTGTTGACGTCCGCCGCGCCGATATAACACAGTAGATTGATAGTTTTACGTCACAGATTACGGACATAAGTGAGCACACAGAGGGAAAGTTTAGGTCATTGTATCGATGACCAGCCAGCTAGCTGTACACAGCGGCCGAGCTGGTTACTTATGAATCACACTAATAACACAGTCCCGGTCACAGCGCCGATATAACACAGTAGATTGATAGTTTTACGTCACAGATTACGGACATAAGTGAGCACACAGAGGGAAAGTTTAGGTCATTGTATCGATGACCAGCCAGCTAGCTGTACACAGCGGCCGAGCTGGTTACTTATGAATCACACTAATAACACAGTCCCGGTCACAGCGCCGATATAACACAGTAGATTGATAGTTTTACGTCACAGATTACGGACATAAGTGAGCACACAGAGGGAAAGTTTAGGTCATTGTATCGATGACCAGCCAGCTAGCTGTACACAGCGGCCGAGCTGGTTACTTATGAATCACACTAATAACACAGTCCCGGTCACAGCGCCGATATAACACTGTAGATTGATAGTTTTACGTCACAGATTACGGACATAAGTGAGCACACAGAGGGAAAGTTTAGGTCATTGTATCGATGACCAGCCAGCTAGCTGTACACAGCGGCCGAGCTGGTTACTTATGAATCACACTAATAACACAGTCCCGGTCACGAGCGCCGCGCCGATATAACACTGTAGATTGATAGTTTTACGTCACAGATTACGGACATAAGTGAGCACACAGAGGGAAAGTTTAGGTCATTGTATCGATGACCAGCCAGCTAGCTGTACACAGCGGCCGAGCTGGTTACTTATGAATCACACTAATAACACAGTCCCGGTCACAGCGCCGATATAACACTGTAGATTGATAGTTTTACGTCACAGATTACGGACATAAGTGAGCACACAGAGGGAAAGTTTAGGTCATTGTATCGATGACCAGCCAGCTAGCTGTACACAGCGGCCGAGCTGGTTACTTATGAATCACACTAATAACACAGTCCCGGTCACAGCGCCGATATAACACTGTAGATTGATAGTTTTACGTCACAGATTACGGACATAAGTGAGCACACAGAGGGAAAGTTTAGGTCATTGTATCGATGACCAGCCAGCTAGCTGTACACAGCGGCCGAGCTGGTTACTTATGAATCACACTAATAACACAGTCCCGGTCACAGCGCCGATATAACACTGTAGATTGATAGTTTTACGTCACAGATTACGGACATAAGTGAGCACACAGAGGGAAAGTTTAGGTCATTGTATCGATGACCAGCCAGCTAGCTGTACACAGCGGCCGAGCTGGTTACTTATGAATCACACTAATAACACAGTCCCGGTCTCGAGCGCCGCGCCGATATAACACTGTAGATTGATAGTTTTACGTCACAGATTACGGACATAAGTGAGCACACAGAGGGAAAGTTTAGGTCATTGTATCGATGACCAGCCAGCTAGCTGTACACAGCGGCCGAGCTGGTTACTTATGAATCACACTAATAACACAGTCCCGGTCTCGAGCGCCGCGCGCCGTGAGGAAATGTACAGGACGTTTCCTCGTTTATTCTATGTGGAGTGCAATTATCCCGGCCTTCGCCTGGAGGCCGCCAATCGCCGTACCTAGTCTCTATTACCGTGTTTGAACTATGTGCTGGGTAAAGACAGAGCTTAGTGTGTATACACAGTGACAGATGATCCGTTTGGAACATTATCGAACTGTAATATAAGTAATCATAGTCAGTGTTGTTGTTATAGAATTAGCGTTGCACAAACACACAACCTGGGTTTTCTTGAATCGATGGGAACATTCTCCTGAGGCTAGTTATGTTGGAGATTGAACGAAATGAGAGGACATCAAGAGTGTTAAAAATATGAAATGGTACTTTTTTCAGACCATGTTTTTCTTGGTTGACAGTCGTGACAGATTTAAAACAAATCAGACACGCCAATAAATGTTTCATCAGCGCCAGCTAACTCTTAAAGTGGTGACTCTGTCTCTCTCTCTACCTAGTTGTGTGACAGTGATATCATTATTATTTGTGAGTCTGACGATCGGTTTTAATATATCACGATAGCAGAATGTAAAATGAGAAACAATTATTATAGTTCCGTGTTTTAATCCTTATGATTACCACTCTTCTATTTAGACCTCCACCAAAACTAGCGTGGCTGGCGATCAGTTTCTTGTTTGGTAATAATTACCTTATCGATTTCAAGAGAAAAAAAAAAAACTAGGTTTTGTGCTCATACAATGCAAATTTGTCCCCTAGGCCATTAAGCTTATATATTGTCGTACTGTAGAAAACTGCTCGTCTTTTAAATTAATTTACAATCAACACACACTCTAAACTCTAACGCATTGATTGAAATAATTTTAAACTTTGCTCTCGATTGATTACAAATAGTAGAAAGCAGGCAATATTGTACTGTATTAAATTTTAAGTTTCTAAATATTCTCGATGCCGTAATAATTACCAATTAGTTCGTAATCTCTTTTGCTAGCAGTGCAGCCTTGAAAGGTGTGGAAAGCGTCCTTCCCCCACACAAATACTGGAGACGCTCTCTGTAAAAATTGGTGGTGGGGTAAACAATCCACCCTATTCTACATAAGTTTTGTATTCCTAATTGGCCATTCTTGGTCCAGGTGAGCATCTAGACGAGAATAAAATAAATAGTTGCTGACGTGTTTTATGTAAATGATTTGTTTCACAATTGAAAAGAAACTACAGTATTTATTAAAATCAGTTTTCTAGATCTTGCCAAGGTACATTCTACGCGTAAATTACATTATTACACGAGAATACATTAGAACTAAATTACTTGTATATTTGAACCGTTAAAATTAAAATTAGTGTTTTGAATTGATTACATAGTAGTTTGGGTAGCCATTTGCCAAATGGACTATTTAGTTCAAAATCAACAAAGTCTAAGATTTTTTCTGAATAACTCATATAAATATTAGAAATCCAAAAATAGTTTGTGTATAAATTATATTTTTTAAATGAGGGATCTCACATAGCTGTATGACTAACAAAGTTTAACATTGTTCTTATAGAGAAATCTCAAGGTCATTTTGACAATATGATGAGCATATCCGTCTTTGCATTTGTTTCTAAAAGGATCTATGTGCTGCTTCCATGATGGGTAAGGTTGAGGGCAAGGACGTAGCCAGTGAGGGAGTTCCAGGGGTCCGAACCCCCAGAATTTTCATTGCTTCAGTTAATTTTTAGTAAACAATTATTATTATTTAAATAATTCAGTATTACTGACATGTACTGCTGAAAGATCGTTCTCAACAAAGATACGGGTCAAGAACTTTTTAAGGAACGAATGAAGCCTTACTCTCTGTCCACTTTGGGAAAATATCAGTTGTCTTGAACCCCCTCCCCCCAATGTTTTCCTGACTGCGTTATGGGTCACCTGTCCAGATTTCATGAGTAGGGGAGATTTAACGGGTATTGTATCATTCTCAGTTGTACCACCTTCGAAGAAAAGAAGACAAGCCCAGTTTCAGCCTCTTGCAAGCAGTGGAAACAAAGATCACTCATTTTAGTTTCAAAGAGGGGAGTTCCATCCACTCCAACGGTTCACTTCGACCAGCCCATTTTACTCCAATATCTACAAAATGTGCTGCTCCTGGACACTCACTGGATTTCGTAGATTGACGTGCAACATAGGTTTTACAGGCAAGGTGTAAACTAGCTAGAAGTGAAACTTACTGGGGTGGAGATTAGATGGCCGAGTGGTCTAAGGCGTCAAACTTTGGGGCTGAGTTGGAGGTAGCGCGGGATCAAATCCTATCTGAGACCGTAGCAATTTTTGTCAGTTCCACCGACCTTGCACTGTATCGACTTTCCTCTAAGTTAATGTGGTGGGGTTTGGATTGTTCTTAATTGTGGTGTGGTATTGGAGTCGTTGTCAGCAGATATTTGAGTCAAAATAAAGTCGTGAAACAATTGGGTGATATTCAATGTATGTGTAAAGGCATCCCTTGTTTTCACCGGTGTACAGCCACGCGTACGGACAAGAATGTACCGTGGTGCCGCTCTCTTTATAGCCGGTGGTAAACAGTTCACAGCGAGCGTGCATGTGAGAGAAACCAAGATCGCATACCGTGCCGCCCACATCCTCGTTACCTCTCACTGCTACACTACTTACTGCCGCCGGCACGGTTATTTCGGGCGGATTCCACGCAAATACCGGCTACTTTACTTGTAAACCGGTGGTGGAAATAGCACCGACAGATGCCGGACGCTGAGATAAGGTGGGCTTGTAAACAATCCGATTCACGTCAACCTTCGACGTAACGCCGGTATTTTCGTCCCGTGCAGGCGGCTCCTGTTTGGATAATTACATTGTAATCGAGAGTGTGGAGCCCAATTTTGTTACGAGGCCCAAATAAAACCTGCTGAAAATAAACTAGTAATTTGTTTATCTTATATGATAGCTTTCAAGTGGTGAAATACTTCCTTATATTTAATATGACAAGGAAATTACATATTTTTGTGAAAACTTTTGTATGTACAAAAAAAATCTTATTTCCACCTTTCATACACACGTTGGTAAATCTTGGAACAGTTATTCTTTGGACTATATATATAATGATTATTTACAAGTTTTTTATTGTCAAGGACAAGAAAACACTGCACATACAAAGGCACCTTCGCCGCTTCCAGATTTAGAAGATTCCAGTGGATACTTTTTTAATAACAAATTTAAAAATGTTTTGCATTAAATTGACTTTTGGTCTGTTTTGTTTATTACTTAAACTGTTATGGACACCTCAATAAATGACAGCTTGTGCTGCTTCATGTAGCGTGGACACGGACTGTCGACTGCTGTAGTTCTCCGCTTCTCAAACAGATAGCGCGCTTATCAGATTTTAATTATTTCTTACGATGACCGTTTTTTATGTGCAATTTGCTAAGAAAATAAAACAAGTATTATGTGTGTAATTATAAAGAATAATAAAATACATTTATTTTTATTATTTAAACAGTTCTTACAGTGTTAAAGTAGAGTTTCTTGAGGGCGTGCTTTTATACTATATCTCTCATGATAAGCATTAAATCGTGCTTCGCGTTCCTCTTGTGATACGTGTTTTAGAGCATTTCACTTTTATTCAAGCGTAAACGCGACCCCTCTTCTGTTTCATTTCCAAGCTTTTCGTCGCGAGACTGACCGACAGAAGTGACTACTTCTTGGTTGTGAATATCAATATTTTAAATATAAACGTTACACTCCTATAACTTGTAACACTTTACATAACTCAGGAGTTTGACCTAGAGAAACTCATGAAAAATTGAAATTTCAATATCATAACACATGGATGGCTTAAAAACCAATTTCAAAACATTCATAATATAACATTTGAGTAACTAAACTGTTAACTATAGTTATCCACAAATACCACCATAATCTTTTGATTATACGCGAATTCGAATATTTGAGGTTATCCGAAGAATATAATATTCTGCAATCTCAATATCTAACTCAATAAATATGCACATTTCCAAAAACACAAAAGAACAATTTGTGTTTAAAATAGTGAGTTTTATGTAAAAAATACTGTCATCCAACAACTTTCAACATTTTAAACAAATTTAATGTTATAATCTAATGGAATTAATCAAATGTCATAAATTAAGTAATATCATTACTTTTTTAAACCCAATAAGCAAATCAACTTTATTTAGCGCGCGCGCGTGTGTCATTTTTTAAGAATCTTACCTCAGTTAATATGCATTTTTTCAAAAAAAATTCAAAGAACAATTTTTGATTTAAATTATATGTATTGTCTAGAAAATTATTCTAGTCCTACAATTTCCAACCTTTTACTTACCTCAGTAGTTTGACCTAGGCCAATTAAAACTCCAATATTGCAAAATTATTATATAACCAATTTCTATACCTTTATGGTATATAATTAGACTACCCGAACTATAAACAATAGTTATTCACACATACCACCATAACCGTTAGTTGGCGATTTAGAATACTTGAGTTTATACGAAGAATATAGTATTCCGCATCCCTGTATCTCAATAAATATGCATTTTTCCCAAAAACACTAAAGAACGCTTTGTGTTTGAAATAGTGAGTTTTGTCTAAATACCCTCTCTCTAGCACGCCTGGATAGCCACTGAAATCGAACAAGCGTGACTTGATGTTTCATGACGCGAAAAGGTTTTTCGTATGTAAAACATACATCCAGGCCCGCCAAAAGAAGTAGTCACTGCAATAATATACGCAAGTTTGCACGAGCTGATTATCAATAGAAATATTTGTAGCTATGCAAAGTTTACTTTGTAAAAGTGACTAAAATTCAAACGATTTATTCACAATCCACTTCTTATGGAGATTTCTTCAACTCGAGAAGCCAGTGAGGCGAAGCCCGAATAATTCAACCGTTGCTTGTTTGTTTTAATAACATGTCACGGGATTTTAGTTTATATGCAAAATTTCAGTTCGATCTAGTAATAAAAAGGGGTTTAATTTAGGCATTGTATTTTTCTGTCATGACGTTACACACAGAGTGAGTTTGCAAGCTAATAGTAGGAATTGGAAAAATTAAATATACGATTTTACAAGTCATATTCTTGGATAAATTAAATACAAAAAGTGTTTGTAGCATGTGGTGTTATGGAAGTTACCCACTCACATTACTGCACTGTATTTCTTTGGAGTTAATTATTTTATTGTTTAAGTAGTTACTTGTTTTCAAACCCTTGGGAAAGTAGGTTTTTCCAACGAATTGTTTCAGGTGGGTTGCCAAGCAAATAAGGGACTGTGTCCGAATCAAAAAAGAAGTAGTGTTTGCTAAAAGTAATGTTCCATTTAGATGGTTTACTTTGGTAGAAGTCTGTCAGAGCAAATTGCTACACCAGAAGAATATTTAAGTTCCACATCAAAGATACTGATGTTTTGAGGTGTACTAAGGAATACAAGATTGCCTTCTTTCTATGAAAACCGAGCTTTTAGAGCACCCGTTATTTCTAATTCTGATTTATGTAAAGAATTTAGAAAACTATCCCAAAAACAAATACCCCTTATACACATGGTGCTACGGCAAATCTAAAAAGCACTTGTGTCTCTGTTGTTAGTTCAGTATAAAACCCCAGTATTTATCAAGGATCTTCTCAGTTGACTAAGAAATATATTTAACCAGCTTGCTTCCTGTCAAAAATGTTGTTCATGGTGATGTGGAATCTCATCTCAAAACTTCGATTAAGTTAATCCAATACAATGTGGTAGGATATTAAAACAAAATAATAAGAAATGCATTGCATAGAAGTTGTATCCAAATTCAATTTGTTGTTTTTATATTGACAGGAAATCACTAAACATACACATCCTTAGAATGTTGGTATATTAAAATATATGATGAACTAAAATAAATAATACATAATTCGTGCTCAAGCGAGTTTCGAAATTCCGACAATGGTTTTGGAAATTTGGTCTGCTAATTTGCGTAGAAAATTTTGTATTATACGTATAATAGAAATTACCGTTTCTCCAGTAACCGTTTTAGTTTTAGCAAAATTGTTCTACACAATACCTCATACTTTCCAGGTGAAAACTGTTTACATCACATAGTGAATTTAGTTATGTACAATATGTTGCCATTAAAAAAACCCTTAAGTGGCATCGAAAAGTCAGGTTGCGGTGCTGGTATAAATGATTTTCCTACGTTGTGCCAAGCCATATTTTAATTAACTATTGAATTTTAATATGTGCATACTTCGTAATTATTGAACTTGTATGTGTTTTTAAATGTTATAATCAGCTCATTTCCTTTATTTTAGATTTCTTCCCCCATTTGAAAGGTGGGTAGCATTGGCCACCGTGATCTTGGAGGTTATTTCATGTTTAAGACGGAATAAGCTCGTGCTCATTCTAAAGTGGACAGATTTTTTATTGTATGGGAAATGAGGTTTTAAATCTACACGGGGAAATGGATGGTATTGCGTTTCAGCGGTTCTCGGACTCAATTTTAATTAAGCTTCAGTCAATATTGAGTGCGTTGCTATGGGAACAGTCTACAGGATAGTTACCATTTGGAACTGTGCTTCCCTAGTAAACTGTGGATAGTCCCTGGGTACATGTAGGCTGTATCCACGGGGTGACAGTACGGCATGGCGGGTGCATGCATGTGGCTGTGTGGGCGGGATGCACAGTGGGTGATAATACGGTTGTGAGGAGGGGGGAGGGGTAGGGGGTATCCAGAAATAGCAGTGACTCCTGTTATAGCCGCGCCCCCGCGCGACAAAACTGCCATCCGCGGCACGGAAATAGCGCCTCACCCCGGAGTGTATAAATAGCCGTGCTGTCAGCGTCAGTGGGCCAGGGGTGGCAGGTGGATCTGGCGGGGTTGGGATCGCATGTGTGGATCCCAGGATCGGAGCGGGTCAAAGGTTTTCCTCGTTACAAGCTCCCATCGGTACAGTATCGTCAGTCGATTTCAAAGAAGCGCTACAAGCTGTGCCTTTGACAAATATTTATTAACCCGATGCGGTGCGGCGAGTATAAAATTGTGATCGTGTTTTCCGCTTGATCTGTAAACATTTCTAGGAACTTCGTCATTTCATCGATTGTAATGGCAGAAAATTTAATATTTGTCAGGTTTGAGCGTAGAGGTGTAAGTCATATTATTATTTGTTATTGATCAGATTTGTGATGAATTTCTTACTCTCCTTGTTGATAGTGTCACTTGTTACGGTTCAGTCTTTGTTGAATACAGGTCCCACGATGGTTGTGTCAATTGTTACCGTTCTGTTTTTGTTGAATACAGGTAAAACATTGATAGCGTCAATTGTTACGATTCAGTTTTTCTTGAGTACAGGTCTCACGATGGTAGTGTCAATTGTTAGGGTTCAGTCTTTGTTGAATACAGGACCCACGATTGTTGTGTCAATTGTTACCGTTCTGTTTTTGTTGAATACAGGTAAAACATTGATAGCTTCAATTGTTACGGTTGAATTTGTTATAAATGTATTTAAATAACATGATCCGTTACATCTTCAATATTATATATATACAATAAGAGTACATCTTCAGTAAATTTGACGTATTTGAGAGCAAGTTGTATGTGCACCGTGTACAGTCGGGGGTACACCTCATCGTACATCTTGTTTATTTTAGTCCGTGTTCTTTCATAGTGGAAAATTGGTGTGTGGGCAGACTGAGCCGTGCCAACGACCAACACTTTTCTTAGTCCGGCTTTTGGCGGTTCACAGAAACAATTTGGACTCGCGAAAGAAATACTGCCTGGTAGTTATTTCAAGCCACCTTTTCCTTCACATGTGGGTGATAACGTATGTTTACACTGAAGAATGAGAAAATGGTTTTCAGCCGGTTATTATTTAGTTTCACGCTGTTTGCTTGATAAAATTACAAAATAAATTGTATTTTGTGTTTGTTCCAACGTGGAATTAATTATTGAAGTCACTTTGGAAACTTCTCTCTTCAGATGTATTTCGTGCAATTTCTTATATTCATCTACTCGTATGTGGTTTGTTATATTTTGTTCAAGTAATAAATATTGAAAAGGTGTAGAATTGTAAATCTTGTAATGTTATTATGTTTTATCTTATTGCTTTATAACTCTCACTTACGCCTGTACATCACGTGGGTTCCTAGATTAATATACAGGGTGATTCAAAACTTTCACTACAAATTTAGGATTTTTCCGGACATTTGCCATCTGCCATCGTTCAGTGAAACAATACAATCAGTAACACTATGTTTCGAGATCTGCAATCTGATCTTTTCTTCAGGTAAATAACTAACTTAATACATAATAAAATTCCAAAACTAAGCCGACCGTATACTCCTCACGTATTTATCACAGCTGATTGATTGACTATAAACGTCCAAATCATCTGTTCAACAAATGTCTGTTGCAAACCTTTTTTGTATGTTGGTTTACATAGTAAGTAGGCTATGTCACTTTAAAATCTAGTGTTTAAAGGAAGTTTAACCTATTTGAATAAACAAACTACCCTTAAAAAAGATGAAATGTTCCCTAGCAAGTATGGAATTTAATTATCTTCAATTGCAAAAGAAAAACTACAAAATATTAACGATTAGAATGAAAATCATTTATACCAGCAACCTGACTTTTCGATGCCACTTAAGGGTTTTTTTAATGGCAACATATTGTACATAACTAAATTCACTATGTGATGTTAACAGTTTTCACCTGGAAAGTATGAGGTATTGTGTAGAACAATTTTGCTAAAACTAAGGTCAGACGCGTCTTGTGACATTATAGTACCAGGACTGTAGTTTAGCCTTGGCTGAATTGATACCTTATTGCGAAGAAACTTGTGTGGTTGAATTAAACTTGCAATAAGTTAAATGTGTTATCCAATTTCAGTATTTAAAGTGTAATTATATGTTTAACATAAAAGTTTTACAAAAAGTGACTTTGTCATGTTTTTTTGTAAAAATAGTACTCTTGAGATATTTTGGTTTAAATATTTGAAATGGTCGCCAAAAAAACTTTCAAACGGTTTTTTATTGATAGGTCCCGCCTACGTGAAGAGTTTACAAAGAGTTTAATTATTAGGCAGAGCCTTTGAACCCCCCTAGTTACATGGAATAAATAATACATTAAAGTTTTGTAGTGGGAGTTTCGAAACACTCTGTATATTTTACGTTTCAGAAATGTTTGATTGGCGGAATTCGTAAGGGGATCTTTTAAATGTAAATCTACAAAAGCTTGTTCAAGTTATACTAAGTTTTGTGCAATATTAAGTTTATTAAATAAAATGGATGTCGTCACACAAATGATTCGTTCACATTAATCCATATTTTACAAATGAACCGTTGTTACACTTGTATCGCGTTTACCACAGTTGGCGGCGGGTGGCGGTGCAATCTATCTGCATTTAACAGGGGAACGGAAATTAATCATCTATCTCAATAAATTGTTTCGTTCTTAATATCGTTTAAACCCGTGTAACCAAGAATGCAATATTGTTTGGTTTAACACTGAACGTACATCGTTTTGTGACGGACGCAGTTCAGAGAAACTGAAGAAATCGCTGTTACATTCACGTATTAAAAATATTGAAAAGAGATTTGATTACTAGAAAGGTCCTTTTAAATAATAATTTAATAAATAATTTAAGAAGTTATTTTTATTAAAAAAAGAAAAGAGATTTGATTACTTGAAAGGTCCTTTTAAATAATAATTTAATAAATAATTTAAGAAGTTATTTTTATTAAAAAAAGAAAAGAGATTTGATTACTTGAAAGGTCCTTTTAAATAATAATTTAATAAATAATTTAAGAAGTTATTTTTATTAAAAAAAGAAAAGAGATTTGATTACTAGAAAGGTCCTTTTAAATAACAATTTAATAAATAATTTAAGAAGTTATTTTTATTAAAAAAAAGAAAAGAGATTTGATTACTAGAAAGGTCCTTTTAAATATTAATTTAAGAAGTTATTTTTATTAAAAAAAGAAAAGAGATTTGATTACTTGAAAGGTCCTTTTAAATAATAATTTAATAAATAATTTAAGAAGTTATTTTTATTAAAAAAAGAAAAGAGATTTGATTACTAGAAAGGTCCTTTTAAATAATAATTTAATAAATAATTTAAGAAGTTATTTTTATTAAAAAAAGAAAAGAGATTTGATTACTAGAAAGGTCCTTTTAAATAATAATTTAATAAATAATTTAAGAAGTTATTTTTATTAAAAAAAGAAAAGAGATTTGATTACTTGAAAGGTCCTTTTAAATAATAATTTAATAAATAATTTAAGAAGTTATTTTTATTAAAAAAAGGCATGCCTTTACCAGTTCGTATTTATGGCTCATTTCAGATGTAAGCGTTTAATTTGATTTATGACAAAAAAGTATATTATTTGTAATCTATATATGAATTGTCATATTAATGTGCCTCATTATATGTTGGTGTATTGGCCGTGTTAGTGTATTACACTGGTTGGTTGTGCGGATTCGTGTATTGAACCAACCCATGTATTATACAAATTTGTGTATAATGTGTGTCCATGTCTGCAAGTTTTATTGTATGGATTCGTCAATTGTTTCAATTCGTACATTATAAGGGTTCGTTTATTATTGTGTAATGCACGGGGCCATGTTTTTACGGATTCGTGTACTAAACTGGTTCGTGTATTATTTGCGTGCATGTATTATACAGGTTCATGTATTTTACAGTGTTTTGTATTACACGGTTCTTATACCTGATTATGACATAATATATCTAATATAATGTTTCCTGTACTTTGCGGTTTTGTATGTGTTACACAGTTTTGTGTTTTGTACGGATCTGTGTATTGTACCATGTTAGTGCTGTACATGTTCGTTTATTGTATCAGTTCGCGCGTTTTCCAGTTTGTTTATTATACAAATTCGTGCATTGTGCTTGTTCGCATATTGTACCAGATCGTGTATAATATGAATTCGTGTTTTTTATCAGTCGTGTATTATACGGATTCTTTCTTATTATTATCCACCTGTGGCTATCATCATATACAAGTTTTTGTTTAGAAACTCGACTTCATAAATCATGTATATGACGGTCATATATTATTTGCGAATCATACACGTACATGGCTATTATATCTTATCTTAGTACGATCCAGTTTCGTAATTTAATATACTTTTTCCTTCATAAAACAACAATTTTTTAATATTTTTGTTTACGTCATATATCTATAAAACTATATTATGTGATAAGGAATTACGCGTTTATTTTAACTCATTCCACCGCCTTCTGTCGGCCATTTCTCTGGTAAAAGACGAAATTATCGACATTACAACTGTAGAGCCATTATTAACAGGACAATTTAACTGCTGACATACAGTTTCACTTTCTCTGTTGGGCCATTAACGGTGCAGGTGCCCCCACTTTAAACATCGCGTCCTCTAAACATATTGACACGAAAATGTCCGCTACGGAAAGTAAAAATGACGTCAAGTCTATTACCAGACCTAATCGTGCGCTCGTTATTTCTTGCGATAGAATGTGCTGTAAGACACTGCTTCAGTATGTGTGTGCGAGAGAGAGGGAGAGAGAGAAAATGAGAGGACTTAGAGGAACAATAGAGTGCTTTCGCTTTCGTCCTTGTGCAGTGACCTTGAGTTTTAACCCCATTAGAACAAGGAAAATTGAAAACAATTGTAACCTTTATTTTTGTCCTTTGAGTTGTGCAAGGTATTTATTTACGAGCTATAATAAATAATGAGCAAAAAAGGCCTTTCGAGGTTATCGTATGGAACGTTTTGTTGTTTACAGTAATACTCAAATAGTTAATTAATAAGTGTTGTAAATTTTTTTTGAGTAGTCTATAGCTAAACATAAAATATGATGAAATAAAACATACGATTGGAATAGTCATGGTGAAACTGAGACATACATAACAAGTACTAACTTGCAGTATACGACTGTTCCTTTGTGTACCCAGTGATCATAAATGAGTTATGTCATATATACTCTTTTCAGAGTATTTATTTATTTACCTTTACATACTGACCACACAATAAATTATCAATATAATCCATATAAGCGCAACTTTCGTCTACAGACTAACACAACCTGTCATAACCTAGAGTAGATGACTGTTTGAGTATAACCAATGAGCATACATGAGTTATACCATAGATATTCTCCTTAGAGTATTTCTTTACCTATGATTATACTGGTTACGTACATTTTATACTCCATCTTCCCCGATTATTACTACTGTGCAGTTCCGGCATCGTTCAGCCGATTCTCCCAGTTATGTGCCATGAACTCGTTTACATTTACTATTACCGGAAATGGCGTAATACTGATGTCGGTGGTTAGAGCCCTACCAGTACATTTTATTTATGCACAAGCAAGGTAATCATCATTTGCATTTGATGTTCGAAGGAGTGTAGCAAGGGGAAAGGACAATTAGATTTTTATTGATCTTTACAGATCACGTTCCTACATGAACCGCAATGAAACTGATGCCAATATTTTGTATTATAAAATATGTATGATTACATTAGGTACCTACACAAGTTGATTTTAGTACTTGCCACGCAGCATGATATTCTACAATTTGAACACGTATAAGATTAAAAAACAACAGATCACAATTATTGAAATGCATATGAAAAGCTCTTGTTGAACTAAACAGTTTTTGTAAGAATAGCCCGAACTTTGCTGAACCTAACCGAGCGCCCTCGAAGGACGTCGTCTGTTCCGTTCCTTTACGAAAGGATGGCTACAAGGCAATATCACGGCATGTCCAGTCTGGTTTGAACTCTCTCTCGAGAGAGAGAATCGCCCCGACTGAGTGAAATGACGCAGTTTAGTCTTTCCTGGAGTACTCTAAGGACGAGAGTAGTTGCTTTCGAGTGCCAATCGCGTATTGCTTTGTTAGCCGTCATGACGTATCTGATCTATACTAATACTCTTGGCAAGGATCTTCGTTGTAGAATACATTTACCTAAGGGTTTGTCTTCCCAGCCATGGGCAAATTAACCACATTAATCAAGTTATTTTCTGTATCAGGTAATATCGGACTTATCCAAGTGTTCAGTTTGTATGTTTTAGCTGCGATACTTCGTCGATGAAAAATGTATTTTCTCTTGTAAAATGGATTTAGTCCAGAGGCAATACTAGAGGAGATGGGATCGATCGTAACGGAACTAACTAACAGAAAGGGCGTGAGAGAGCGTATGCGGAGCGGCCGCGGTCAGAAGTCCAGAGGCAATACTAGAGGAGATGGGATCGATCGTAACGGAACTAACAGAAAGGGCGTGAGAGAGCGCATGCGGAGAGGCCGCGGCCAGAAGTCCAGAGGCAGTCCTAGAGGAGAAGGGATCGATCGTAGCGGAACTAACAGAAAGGGAGTGAGAAAGCGCTTGCGGAGCGGCCGCGGCCAGAAGTCCAGAGGCAGTACTAGAGGAGATGAGATCGATCGTAGCAGAACTAACAGAAAGGGCGTGAGAGAGCGCATGCGGAGCGGCCGCGGCCAGAAATAGACTCACCCCCCAGTTATTATCGGAAACGTGCCAGAAATAGAAGCCCCCAGAGGCGGCGGTTCCCATAGTTTGTTTACCAGACTCCGCCTCCTCTTCTCTATAACTCAGTCATCCCGTCGTTTGTTTCACACTAAACGCCACGGATGACGTCAGAAGGTTAAGAGGTGGCTGCAATAAAATGATCTTGAGTTTTCTCCATAACGACAATGTTAAATAAACCTCAAGCAGTTTTACGCCCTTAGTTTTTGTCATATAATATGGGAGATGTCTCATCGAAGATATGATTATTGCTCATCCAAACACTTTCCGAATCGTTTGTCAAAAGTTTTACTCTTCTGAATATTTAAACTGTAACCTGCAACAGAGTTTAAGATTTGTTTCTGATGAATAAACCATAAAAATATCGGAAAAATTAAAAAGCACTTGGATGCACATTAATTGTGTCTTTAATGAGACGTCTTCCATAATTATACGACAAAAACTAAGGCATTAAAACTGCGTGGAATTAAACATTGTTGTTATGGAGAAAACTAAAAGTTATTTTGCACCTGCCGCCTCAAAGACCTTTTTATTTTGTTTTTGTAAGACTTTTGGATTACCGAATTGGAGTATAGTGATGGGGTAGCTAGGTTGTATAGGGATAGCTCTGTGCACTAACATTCTGCTATGCTTTTTTTCTTCCTCCATGCTCCCCGCAACCACAGATTAAAGATGTCTTTCGTTTGAATCTTTCTCTGTACTGCAACGTTCTTGTTGTGGATGATGAAGCAATTGATCTCGAGTTAAAGAATATTCTTAATTCATAACTCTCGGATAAATAGCTTTGGACGATTGGAGGAAGATCCAGAAATGTATTGAGCAGTTTAGGCAGTACTCGATTTTATTTAGGACCCAACGGGTTCCTTGGTACTTAGATTCCTCTTGGCTCGAAGAAGAACTCTGTTGACTCTGGGGTCAAAGGGCTGTCAGTGACCATGATGACATCGATATAAACATAGGATAAAATGTAAACAAATTATGTATACTGTGGAAGTTTAGCATTATGACATTTTCAGTTAGTTGCCTACACATGTCATGAAATTAAAGTTAGAATACATATGTGAATAACTTAACCTGGAATGTCAAGACGAATAAACTGTTAGGGACCCTACACTTTTTACTCTAAAACTTTATTATGTTCTGCACAAAAGTGTTCTTAATTATTTTTTTACAACCATTAAAATCCGGTTCATCTGTAGTTTGAGAAATAGCGTAATTTGACATACGCCCAGTAAACGCAATGGAGTTATCCTCCACAGCCAGTGATGGATCCCATCTCAATGCATGCTAGCGCTTTCCATTCCGGACTCGAGTTCTCATCCTCACAGCCTGACAGTGTATCCATTCAAATAGACTTGTGGTGAAAATTTTTTAATATTTGCAGTTTTTAAATATAACATGTTACTCGCACGACATACTTGATTCTTGCTAGATATCGTATTTGTATTAATTCAACTTCCTGACCATTTCATTACTTAAATTTATTTTAATTTATTTTACCGCGCTATCTCAGTAATTACTGATAATTAGTAAGTACTGATGATGTATAGTAATCGTCTATATAATTGGAATTTACGTTTATATGTTTTCGATTTCCTGTGTTAGGGCCGGCTGCTAATTCTTTTTTATATCTTTCAAAATTGACACAAATTGTAGCTATCCGTTGTTTGGGTCTTCAGTATAGCAAAATATAAATATCTGGGGATCAGAGGGTTAAATCCACCATAGAGCATTTCCTCTGGAATATTTTTAAATACCTTTAATAAAAAACATAATATAAAAGCCTAATGTAATGATATTTAGCAATTTAACTAATTTAGAATAACTACATTGTATAGTTACGAAGGGCCTTCAGAATCCCTTATTCATGTAGTGCACGCGCTGTAGAATTATGTTTAATTTACCCTACAAATCTGTGATCAATATTACTCACTTAGGTAGGCTTACTCTTGAAATAAACATTTATTTATTTATTATAGTGTTAGAAAATAATGCGTTTTGGAGGAGTGATACAATGCTACTATTTACATAATATAAAAATGTTGATTTGAAAATTCTCGCCGAGTATTCACAATTGATAAATTGCGTTTCTCTTTTTAACAAGACGCGTTGCGGCGTAGGGGCAGCCCTGGTAGTTCTCTAAATCTCTTCCAGGTAGCACCACCTGCCGAGTTTTAGCAATAAAGTTTGAAAATGCTGACAAAATCACAGTTTTGAAATTTTTGAAATACGTCAAGTATCATTTTTATGTAAAACTAAAATCAGAACTCTTTGTTCCAAGGATGACTTTTTTTAACTACATTGTTGAAAATTGTAATAAATTATACGAAATAAGTTTAGTATTATTCTATTTTAATAATTTAATTATTCTGCATTGTGAATAATATTTGGTTGCAAATAACCAAGATTATTGATATTGAATTACAGGTAAATTGTAGATAAATTGGCACTTAAAATCAGAAATATGAATATATTGATTGACTTCGTGTTTCTTCAGTATTTTTAAAGCCTAACGTGATTGCGTTTAAAAAAATGAAATTTAAACTTTGCTTCCTTTCTGTTATTTTGATGAGGCTAAAATTGTAGAGATCACTGCGCCTAAATTAATTCATTTTGTAAGTTACAATTTTCAAGATTGATCAGTAGGTTTAAAACTCATTGTATACGTGTTGGGACGTATTTCTCAATACTGACAATCAGATTGATCGTCAATGGTCTAGTACCACTGTTCATAAGTTAATTAAGTTTTTAACTGTATATCTCACTCCCATTTACCTTATTGTCCTAAGTTAATTAAATAAATTAGTCAGTTATAGTTTAAATTATCTGCTTATACTTTATAAGCACTTTTAATTATTACCTTCTCAAGTACATCTTCATTATAATTATTTAGCCAGTATTAGAAACAAAATTTAACTCTATACTTGAATATTTAATGTGCGTTACACAATTTATTTTGTCCGGAACATTAAAACTTTATCTAAATGCTTACAAAAATACTGTTTAAATTGGAATATATGTTTATAACTTCATTCTAACAAAATTTGGTTTGTTGCAAAATTATCCAATGAGTTATTTGAAGTTTTAATTTTGTTGAGATCTGAATCACGTTTTTCCTCTAAAACCCGCATTAATGAATGATTTAGGCCGCACTTAATAAGTAGTTCTATACATCGGTGTTTGGCAAAAAATACTCCCCAATGTTAATGTGTGAAATTTAACATCAACTTTGTTTACCTATCACATGTTTCTATAGATATATAATGTAATAATACTCGCTGGAACACGGGATGTAACTAAACAACATTTAGCCTGAGAGCTCGTAGGACTGACTGTTCAATGGAACTCATAAACATAGCCAAATAAGCGATAATTGACTACAAAGTGCTGTTGTTCTGTTGGACTGGAGGAGTTCTTAAATTATTAAAGTGTGGACTCCTCCTTAGTATACAGGTTTTTGTTTTTCATTTCAACAAATAAAAACATATAACATAGCATCGGAACCCAGTTGCAAATCGCATGGTATTAGCAAACGAATTAACCCTTTAAGCGTCATGAAAAATTAGACCTGATCTTTGATAAAGTTACAATTTTTTTTTAAATTTCCAATGTGTAAAGTTAAATTTATTTTTCGTTTCTGTATGTCAAAATAGAGTTATTTAACGGTAAATAAAATTCGTTTAGCCTTTTTTGGATTACCTAGGATAATTTTTAACTTTTGAGAATATCGTAGAATAGCAGTGTAGTTGTCACTAATATTTTTATAATTTATTCAGTAAGTATGGGAATGAAACACAGTTTTATAGATAAACGTATACTATATTACAAACCAATAAAATTAGAAAAATACAAAAGTAGACAAAGAGTGTTTATTTAGTGGCGGGCTGTCACAACTGACATTCCACGCGTCTCCCGCAAGCCACTGTTATCGCGTGGACTTTGAACCTTCTTATCGCTCGGCAACGTGTAGGACAGCCTTGCAGGGCTTGAATTATGTTTCTTGCTTTGTGATAACATCCTTATGACCGTAGTAAAATATTAAAAAGTTTGGGGTTGACCAAGTAATTGCTCAGAATTACCAAATCTTCAAATTCCGAATCGTCTGGATAGGCCATTCACACGAATAATGGTAAAAAACACTAAATAAATACTGGAAACTGCTGTATTTAATATGAATAATTTACTTTAAAAAGAATAAGACACAACAGAAAATTAGCGATAACCGAAATACATATGCGTGTACCGGACGCTTCTCACTAACAACTGGCTAGATGCCTTGACGGGAGCTCCCGTCAATGACTTTGTGAAAGGCGCGGGGCCACGCCCGCTAGACAGTGTTTGGCCAATTAGAAGCAACTGCCACTCCCATTGTAACAGAATTCGAGGCAGGGCAACCCGTCTGTATGTCGCATGACGACTAGAACCATCTAACAGCAAAATATTCAACTAACATAGCAGTAAGAAAATAAAGAATGCAAAAACGCGGATCCACGGCAATAACGTTTTGAGCTTGTAGTGGCCCTCCGCGGATCCGCGTCAATAACGCTGGAAAGGTTAATATTTTGTTTGCTTATATTAATGCTGTATAAAGGAATGGTTCCTAGGACTGAAATCTGCTAGGATTGGATTTAAAATGGAAAATTTCAAAAGATATCAAATAATTTTTAAGATCATGTTTTTTTTTTTTGTAAAACCACTTAATAGTCCTATAATTGTACAAATTAGTAATTGTATATCACCATCAACTAATGAGATAAAGAAACCGAGTGCTAGAAATAGTAGGTTGGGTGACCCAGAATTAATTCGCTTAATATAGATAACCAAAAGTCTACTAGCAGTGCATTTTCAATTTTTATCTGTCTAAATACTATACTATAAACAGTTATGGTTGCAATTTCTTCAAATCTAGTACTACTTATCCCCTTGTTCATTCATAACTTAAGTTCTTTATTTAACCCTATTGCACATAAGGGATAGATCAATATAACTGGTATATTAAGTGTATAAAGGATAGTATATTATGATCTGCCAAGGGATAGTATGCTGCCTCAATCTTAACGATATTCACCATAGTGATTTTGCAAGTAGTGTGATCGTAAAATCACTACTCAAAATTCTATAATTTACAAAATTGTCATGACGTTTAAAAATGGTTTTTACTTCAGAAAGCTATTAAAACTGACTGGTAAGCCTGGATTTTTCTGATACTGCGGCCAAACCAAAAGTCACATTGTAAACCGTATTTTTTATTTCTATTTAAAATCACATATGGTATAAAGGTTTCTTTTTATTTTACTGTTTACGTTTTGGCTTTTAAATAGCGTAAATTTTTAAATACGTCAGATTTTCCACTCATTATTTTACCAACTATGTGTTTAATGTTTTTGAGAAAATATTAATGGTTACCTTTATTCATTAGAATAAATTATATTTAGAAATCGTCTAATTTTATGACATATTAATGCATATTATTACACACGTGCTGTTACATGTGTTTAATTTGTTACAGCTAGTATTACATTTAGTTTTTTTAAGAACATCGCCATATTCTTATATCAATTGTAAGGGCGGCCCATTGCACGTTCCGGGTACTTTTTAACTGCTTTTCCATGGTTCCTTGCGCACCGTACCCCGGTTTTAGGTCGTCGTCGTTGACAGCTGTCATCGTTGGGCATGTGTAGGGGTCGAGTCCGGGTAATGATTTGTCCACCAGGGTAGGGGGGAGTCAATTAGGGTAGGGGGGATTCAATCAGAGTAGGGGGAGTCGATCAGGGTTGGGGGGAGTCAATTTTCTACTTTTAGTGCTTTAGTCTTTTGCTGAAAAAAAATGAGATAATATTAATGTGCTATATTTTACAATGATTGGTTGGATTTGAAAATTTTGAAATACTTTTTTACAACGGTAATATTAGCAACAACCACATCAAAACGCACAACAGATATTTTTGATAGAAAGGAAGTTTATTTAAGTGTTCAGGATGAGTAAGTGATAAAATACGGGAAAGGATTCATTTGCTAACTTCTAACTGCGAGAATTATTCATTCTTACCTGCATCGTCTCTTCACAATCGTTCGATGCTGCCTGCCATTGCCGTCATTGAGGCCTCGGGTTATCTTCCCCTTCTAACAGTCCTACGGCGTCTCCAATATGTTCTATGGCAGGCAGCGCTTCGACTTCTGAGTCGGAAGAGGATGTTTCTGATGGGTATTGTTCGTTGAAGTAGACGACGGAGGTGGCTGGCTCCGTCCCACCGTCGTCGTCGACTGATGGTCCACGTCTGCTGTATCTGAAAATCATATTGCAAAATATTATTCATTGCCGTTATTGTTCAAAGTTCATTAATTATATCTAGTCTAACATTTGTATCCAATTGAAGTATAGAAATAATAATAATGAGTGTGGGAAAGACCCTAAACGTTCTAACTTCTTCTTATCAAAAGGTTCTTTCGTACCTGCGGTGGACGTAGACCATACCTCCAAGGATGAGGCCGCCCGCCAGCACACCCCCTGCAATTTGTGCTGGAATCAAGTTGTGTAGGAACTCGAACATTTTTAAACGGTCAACTACAAATTGTGCAAAAGTGAAGTTGAATCGCAGGCAATTGCTTAGAAACGGTTTAACATTGTTGTTCTCTGTTAATACATTTATCTGCATTGTATTCACTTGAAGGTAAATAATTAGTCTACTTTTGCATCAATTTTATAAGGTGGGAGTTTATTGTACGGTAAATTCTTTTTTAATGTTTTTCTAGAATGGATCTATTATTAATTTTTAGTCCGATTGGAAAGATTATTTCCCGATTAAGTTCTTGCACACTAAGTTTAAAAAAGAGTAATGATCTTAAACAACAGGTTTAGTAAACCATTTTAACATTGTAAAAATAACTTAAATACAGCAAATGTTAAAATTGTTATCCCCTTAGTTTTTACAAAAAATCAAACTATTAGTGTTATACACTGAGCGTACACAAAACCTATAAAATATAATTTCTCTCTATTTGTCTCTGCCCGCACGATATCTCGAATATTAACTGACCTACAGACTTTAAAATTCTAATGAAGCATCATTTAGTCTCCAAATGTACTTTCATGCCTAATTTCAATCTATAGGAAATTTCAGACATATGGAAAAGAAATTGACAATGAAACTGAAATATTGTTTGTGTTGTGTGTCACATCACACAGAATCTTACTACATAATGTAAAATTTGTTTATGAATTCTATGTGTTTTTTTCATAATTAGCTCATTCAGATATTAATTTGTTATGTTATTATTAGATTTTAGTTATAAATCATCTTTTAATATTGATTAGGCTGTACGTTTTCCGAATCTGCCGAATTATTTTACTAGTTTGATATCTCTAAATTATTTCTGTGTTCTTTAAAATCCTCCTTGTACATGAAATGTAAACGCAAATTGTTGTCCATATTATTTCCTATCGTAGTAAATATGATTTCCATTCTTATCCTTTTTCTTTTTTCCAAATTTATCTCAAGACATCCTAGGGACATCTATGTATACGTATTAGAGAACATCGATAGTGATAGTCTGCGGCCTTTGATTCTAGAACAGATTTATTGATAACAAGAAGATGATATCAATTTCACTGATAATCAAAATTATTCTTATTTTAATCCAGGTAGATAACCATCAGTTTTTCGAACTCATATGAGAACATAATACTTAAATATATGTAATTTCTGGGACTATTCACGTAATAAAGTGACGATTGTGTCACAAATATATAAATATATATTTATGAAGAATACTAGTAAGAATGGGAGTACGTTGATATGTCTGTAAACGACAGAGATGCAGTGAATGCTGCACATTTAAAATATAATTTTATTCAGAAATAAATAAAAGCAGTAGCCAAGTTATCAATAATATCAATACGCTCCCCGACTTGTAAGTAGTACTTGTATATGCCTTCATGCCTCTAGGTACTGAAGTACGGCTGACAACTCCATGAGCTCATCTTGACTCTCCAATCTCAGAACATTATATATATATATATATATATATATATATATATATATATATATATATATATATATATACTCCCCAGGCCCCCAAAGTAAGTGTCTTAAATTCGGGGATAAGAGGGATTTGGTTATTGGTTAAATTCGGACTTGAGGTTTTCAAGTTTCTTCTTCCCTACTGTATCCTTTCTCGCGGGTTGTAATGCTTCGCTGACGCTCAGCCAAATGATGTATGATATATAAAAATAATCAATGGATTTCATCGAAAACTTAAGTGACGTGTTAACAAATTTAAGAGACAAAAGAATTGAGTGATAACTAAAATCCGAGATTATGTTTGCCAGGAAGTGGAAAGTAGAGTGTTTAATTTTAACCAAACTTTTGAGTTAGAGGGCGTTTTGTGGATTAACCGTTGCAGTTACGACAGAACGTGACTGGACCTTTTTTTGTCGAAAATTTAATTTTAAAGGAGGACCGATTACTTACCCCTGATAGCATTTACGAATAAACGGATCGCCAAACCCCTCGCAGCGTATAAACCGATTACTGTAGCCCCGATAGCGTTTACGAACAAACCGATCGCTAAACCCCTCGCAGCTTATAAACCGATTACTGTAGCCCCGATAGCCTTTACGAACAAACCGATCGCTAAACCCTCGCAGCTTATAAACCGATTACTGTAGCCCCGATAGCGTTTACGAATAAACGGATCGCCAAACCCCTCGCAGCGTATAAATCGATTACTGTAGCCCTGGTAGCGTTTACGAGGATCGTCAAACCCCTCGCAGCGTATAAACCGATTACTGTAGCCCCGATAGCGTTTACGAACAAACCGATCGCTAAAACTCCTCGCAGCTTATAAACCGATTACTGTAGCCCCGATAGCCTTTACGAACAAACCGATCGCTAAAACTCCTCGCAGCTTATAAACCGATTACTGTAGCCACGATAGCCTTCACGAACAAACCGATCGATAAACTCCTCGCAGCGTATAAACCGATTACAGTAGCCCCGATAGCCTTTACGAACAAACCGATCGCTAAACTCCTCGCAGCTTATAAACCGATTACTGTAGCCCCGATAGCGTTTACGAATAAACGGATCGCCAAACCCCTCGCAGCTTATAAACCGATTACTGTAGCCCCGATAGCCTTTACGAACAAACCGATCGCTAAACTCCTCGCAGCTTATAAACCGATTTCTGTAGCCACGATAGCCTTCACGAACAAACCGATCGCTAAACTCCTCGCAGCGTATAAACCGATTACAGTAGCCCCGATAGCCTTTACGAACAAACCGATCGCTAAACTCCTCGCAGCTTATAAACCGATTACTGTAACCCCGATAGCGTTTACGAACAAACCGATCGCTAAACTCCTCGCAGCTTATAAACCGATTACTGTAGCCCCGATAGCCTTTACGAACAAACCGATCGCTAAACTCCTCGCAGCTTATAAACCGATTACTGTAGCCCCGATAGCCTTTACGAACAAACCGATCGCTAAACTCCTCGCAGCTTATAAACCGATTACTGTAGCCCCGATAGCGTTTACGAATAAACGGATCGCCAAACCCCTCGCAGCGTATAAATCGATTACTGTAGCCCTGGTAGCGTTTACGAGTATCGCCAAACCCCTCGCAGCGTATAAACCGATTACTGTAGCCCTGGTAACGTTTACAAGTATCGTCAAACCCCTCGCAGCGTATAAACCGATTACTGTAGTCCTGGTAGCGTTTACGAGTATCGCCAAACCCCTCGCAGCGTATACCCCGATTACTGTAGTCCTGGTAGCGTTTACGAGTATCGCCAAACCCCTCGCAGCGTATAAACCGATTACTGTAGCCCTGGTAGCGTTTACAAGTATCGCCAAACCCCTCGCAGCGTATAAACCGATTACTGTAGTCCTGGTAGCGTTTACGAGTATCGCCAAACCCCTCGCAGCGTATAAACCGATTACTGTAGCCACGATAGCGTTTACGAATAAACGGATCGCCAAACCCCTCGCAGCGTATAAACCGATTACTGTAGCCCCGATAGCGTTTACGAATAAACGGATCGCCAAACCCCTCGCAGCGTATAAATCGATTACTGTAGCCCTGATAGCTTTTACGAATAAACCGATCGCCAAACCCCTCGCAGCTTATAAATCGATTACTGTAGCCCCGATAGCGTTTACGAATAAACGGATCGCCAAACCCCTCGCAGCGTATAAATCGATTACTGTAGCCCCGATAGCGTTTACGAATAAACGGATCGCCAAACCCATCGCAGCATATAAATCGATTACTGTAGCCCCGATAGCGTTTACGAATAAACGGATCGCCAAAACCTCGCCAAACCCCTCGCAGCGTATAAATCGATTACTGTAGCCCTGGTAGCGTTTACGAGGATCGTCAAACCCCTCGCAGCGTATAAAACCGATTACTGTAGCCCCGATAGCGTTTTACGAATAAACAGATCGCCAAAACCCCTCGCAGCGTATAAACCGATTACTGTAGCCCCGATAGCGTTTACGAATAAACAGATCGCCAAACCCCTCGCAGCGTATACACAGATTACTGTAGCCCTGATAGCATTTACGAACAAACCGATCGCTAAACCTCTCGCTGCGTATAAACCGATTGCTAAACCACTTGTGTGTGAACAGATGCAAGGTATATGTTTGAGATAAAATATGGCCATTATTATACAAATGTTTAAATTAAAAGACATATATATATATATATATATATATATATATATATGACAGTTTTGAGTTGTGTTCTTTTGAAAGTTTAAAATAACATAATGGTAGTGTGATGATAAACATGATGGTAGACGATCCGACAGTACTATTCATGAGCCTATAGTCTATTTTTCAATATACCTCTGTCATTTATCGGCAATCTAACCTTGATGCTATTTCTGCATGTATTTGGATAGAGTGTGTATTTCAGGCGCCAAAAATTGCTTAATGTTTTGCCACCGTGGACTATTCGTATCTGCTTCATTCCCAGCAACGCCTGTTACAACTTTGTATACAGAGGACACAGATAATGTAAAAAATTAATCTAGTGACAATTTTGTGATTTCGTCAGATACCGGTATAGGTTCATATCGACATGTTTCTTATATTTTATGTTATTATGTGACATTTAATCAAATGTCAAGTATTACAGGAGTATAATACGTATATTACAATTATTATATTAGACTCTTTTTCAAGAAACATGCGCTGTTTTATGAATGCTAGCGTAATTATTCAGTGATCTCGAGTTAATTTAGTTTTTAAGTTCTGAAAGACTTCACGCAAAGTTGTTATACCCTGTGCCTGGGTATTATGACAGTTAAAATTAAAAATAAAATATATCTGTGTAACATGTTTATCAATGTACGTAAATCCTCACATTTGTTTACTAACAGAATAACAGATTGTTCGATTTATATATTTTATTGTATTAAATTTATGGTTTTGTGTTTTGGATGAAAACTATTATTATGGCATTGAAACTAAAAATGAAATGTGAGTATTTTGGGTACATGACTATTTATATGCATGTATTAAAAAAACTTTTTGCCTTCAGATTGCAAACAAAAACATTTTCCTCACTGTTTTGAAGTAACTTACAGAATCGAAACGCATGGTTAGAATCAATTCTGACCACGTATAAAAACACCTTATCACAAAGTGCTACTAAGTTGCATGAATCTTCATTTCCACTAAAAAGACAGTTCTCCTAGTGAATTGAACACGGCACTGAAGTAGATAATTCAAAGTGGTTTGTACTATAATCATAATCAGTGGAGATTAAATCCAATGCAGATAGTAGTACGCTGTATCGTTTGCGAAAGAGGTTTGATTAAATTCGTCTTTGATTAAATATTACCTATCCTTTGCTCATATAACTCTTCAACTATATCTTACAAGCCAAAGTCATGCGGCAGTGTAGAAATACCACTCTCAATAGCAAGGTTACACCTCTCGTCAATGGCCAAGTACTATCACATGATCGAGTAATGTCCTCAATAAAATACAAATCTGACGTCATATTTTACTTTGCAACATTGATCAACGCAAAATTATACTATTGCTGCTAATTTACACTTTGAAACTGAACTTCTTGGAATAACTGGGAACCATCGGAAGTATAGCCTAGGCATGAAATAAATCACGGAAGATGATGAACTAATGGTGAAGTCAGAAGTATACAAAATCTTGGAAGAAAGTATGTAGTAAAGATGTGTGTACCTTATAGGACACACAATAATATTTGGGCTTTATTTGTCGTGTTTTTCTCAAAACACACCCTACTGGAGAACGTCCCCTTGTCAGGTGTCACCTTCGATTGTGCCATGTCTTGCGTGTCCTTGGTGATTCTGTCACTGTTCGTGTAATCGTTCCATCTTCCGAGGACTTCGCGTCACTGTGATGATGGTGAGGCGGTTTTCTTCTCGTATTCGTGTATCCATTATTTACGTTCGTCGACTGATCTATTTAGGGCCGCACATTTTAACAAGTGGTATCGGGCAGGCTCAGCGACTGACCTTGGTTCTATTTCGAGCGACCCATTGCTGCCAACATCCGCCCGCGACAGATCGATATTCCCTCTCCGCCCCTGGCCGCCCCCCTTGTCACACCGCAGATAATACAACCCTTTAAATCCTTTATCGGCAAACGATATGAGTGAGCCGTCACTTCACGGCTGATCGCTCTCAGGTACCTGCGGTTGTTCGTTTCAAGGAAAGTACGTTAAGTGATATCTTTCCCCAGGTTTTTTTTTCGAAAAATAATGCAGTTGAACTTAAAAAAATTAGAAACGTGTCGGATTTTAGTGAAACAGCAATTAAAATATGATTAAATGAACTTGAAATATTGAAGTAAACCACATACTGGGTGG
This sequence comes from Homalodisca vitripennis, assembly GCF_021130785.1. Lineage (NCBI taxonomy): Eukaryota > Metazoa > Arthropoda > Insecta > Hemiptera > Cicadellidae > Homalodisca > Homalodisca vitripennis. Next base: position 97,922,907 of record NC_060213.1, on the reverse strand, counting down.
CAGGCATGGAAAATGTATTGCGGAACTTGATATATTGAGGTAATTTACCTACTAGGTGGCCAGGTGCTCTTAAGTTTTTAAACAACTTTTCTGGCATCTAAGAGATATGATGCGACGTATTGCAGTGATCAACATATTAGGTTTTCTGGTGTATGAGAGATGTGATGTAACGTATTGCAGTGGTCCATATACTCGGTGGCCTGTTATATGAGAGATGTGACGGTATGTATTTCCGTGATCCACATATTCGGTGGCCTGTTGTATGGGAGATATGACGGTATGTATTTCAGTGATCCACATACTCGGTGGCCTGTTATATGAGAGATATGACGGTATGTATTTCAGTGATCCACATACTCGGTGGCCTGGTATCTAAGAGATATGACGTGGGGTATTGCAGTAGTCCACATACTAGGCTTTCTGTTATATGAGAGATATGACGGTATGTATTTCAGTGATCCACATACTCGGTAGCCTGGTATCTAAGAGATATGACGTGGGGTAATTGCAGTAGTCCACATACTAGGCTTTCTGTTATATGAGAGATATGACGGTATGTATTTCAGTGATCCACATACTCGGTAGCCTGGTATCTAAGAGATATGACGTGGGGTATTGCAGTAGTCCGCATACTAGGGTTTCTGTTATATGAGAGATATGACGATATGTATTTCAGTGATCCACATACTCGGTAGCCTGGTATCTAAGAGATATGACGTGGGGTATTGCAGTAGTCCGTATACTAGGGTTTCTGTTATATGAGAGATATGACGATATGTATTTCAGTGATCCACATACTCGGTAGCCTGGTATCTAAGAGATATGACGTGATGTATTGCAGTAGTCCGTATACTAGGGTTTCTGTTATATGAGAGATATGACGGTATGTATTTCAGTGATCCACATACTCGATAGCCTGTTATATGGGAGATATGACTGTATGTATTGCAGTAATCCACATACTCGGTGGGCTGTTATATGAGAGATATGACGGTATGTATTTCAGTGATCCACATACTCGGTAGCCTGGTATCTAAGAGATATGACGTGACGTATTGCAGTAGTCCGCATACTAGGGTTTCTGTTATATGAGAGATATGACGGTATGTATTTCAGTGATCCACATACTCGGTAGCCTGGTATCTAAGAGATATGACGTGGGGTATTGCAGTAGTCCGCATACTAGGGTTTCTGTTATATGAGAGATATGACGATATGTATTTCAGTGATCCACATACTCGGTAGCCTGGTATCTAAGAGATATGACGTGACGTATTGCAGTAGTCCGCATACTAGGGTTTCTGTTATATGAGAGATATGGCGGTATGTATTACCTGGTAGATCTGGTATTTTAGAGGTATGCCGCGACGTATTGCAGTAATCTATGAGCTCTACTGGATTATAGGCAGTTAACGCCACAACACACTCAGCTGACCACCTCTCTTCTATGGATCTGCCCTGAGTCATTAACTCGCGTCATTTTGTACATAAATTGCCGATTTAAGTGATATTTGTAAATATTCATAAATAATAAGAATTTCAAAGAAAATAAAAATGTCCAAACTGATAAGTAATATTTTTAACTAGTGTAGTAGTGATTTAAAGTTTCGATGGTTAGAAGGCAGCCTCACCGTTAGAGCTGTTGGTGAGTAGTCTGTGTGGGACTCGGGGACCACGGAGTACAGTAGTGTAATCTACTTACTCTGAGGCCAGCCTGGTATTTGGAGGATTCGAAGTGACTAGTATTGATTACGACAATCCCACGTTATCTCAGGTCCGGATATCGTCCCACGTTAACACGGGGATTACTAGAGCATTCTGGTCTGTCTCGGTTGACTATAGAACGTCTATGGAGAACGCTGTACCTGAGAATACTGGAGAGCAGGACCTTTATCCAGTACCCAAATGACACCGAACTTCCCTAGTGTCCCTAGTCATTGGAAGGATTGTGAATACCTGACCTTTCCCATGGTTCAATCGTCCTTTGTTTCAAGACTACACAGGGCACATCACTCTTTCTATACATACCACTCTGAGAAAGTTCAATTTGTGCAAATTTCTATTTTTACCCCGAAATTGTCACATTGGACGTCTTATAGTAGAATATTTTTTCTTTCAAATAAGTTCATGTGGGTTTTGTGATAGTTTCATTGATACCGTCCTAGAGCTAGCTGTGTAAAAGTGTGCAAAAATGTGACTTAATTATTAAGACTAAAATTTGAAGTCGGTTTAAAGTATAGAGAGATCTAAAAATAAAGGTTATGGAAAAAGCGATGAAGGTGGCGTGTTCAGTGTTCAAGCACGATTCAATGTCTAGGTTAAATATTGTGTATTATATTATGGTGTAGAGTTTGTGCCATTTCATGCCTAAATACAAAAAATTGGACTTGTGTAGATCTCGATTATTTTATAATTATATCGGCAGGACTGACAGACACTTGGTGGTAATTTTACCTTCGCGGAATTGAGAAGCGACCTGCGAAGTTGGCGTCTCCTGGGCACTCGACTTGTCGTTACAAAACAGCTGCGGGGTTTTACCGCATATTATTAGTGGTCCGCTCAGTCAACGAGTTTTCATTAACGAAAGCTTGCCAGCGTTTGGAACGTTCCATTTTATTCGCCTTGCATTCTTGGCGCGTCGCCGCAACTTTGCAATGCGATTTGTTTTAAACGCGTGCCGTGCCTTCGCCAGTGCGTGGGGTGTAACAGCGTCAACGCCGAAGGCAGAGACGTCCCTGTCAACCGTTCGCTGGTCTACCAATACTGTCTCTCTCTCTCTCTTTTTTGTTGAATT